>NC_057799.1:499727792-499874016 GCF_018294505.1 Triticum aestivum
GCGCGCGGGCCTGGCGGCTTCTCACTGGTGCGGACGCGGCGGCGCGACGTGTTCGGCGGGGTACGGACGCGTCCGGCGGCGCGGAGGGATTTTCTAGGGTTTGGACTGCGGTTGTATTACGGGATGCCCACATTTTTATAGGTAGAGGGAGCTAGGAGGCTCCAAATGAGGTGTGGTTTTCGCCCACACGATCGTGATCGAACGACCTAGAGCATGGATGAGAGTTTGGTGGGTTTTGGGCTGGTTTTAGAGGTGGTTTTTGCTAGACACTCAAATGGACTTTGCGGATGCCCGGTTAACCGTTGGAGTACCAAACGACCTCCGAATGGAACGAAACTTGACCGGTGGTCTCCGGGTGGTATATTAAGGCCACTTGACAAGCCTCGGTCCATTCCGAGAAAGTTTGACACACGCACACGAAAGAAAACAAGAGGGGTGCACTGGAGGAGATAGGAGCACCGGATTGGAAAACGGACAACGGGGAAATGCTCGGATGCATGAGACGAACACGTATGCAAATGCAATGCACATGATGACATGATATGAAAATGCATGACATGACAAAATACAAAACGAAAGACAAAACCCGACAACGGAGGGAAAATCATAACACATAGCCGAAAATGGCAAGAGTCGGAGTTACAAATATGGCAAGTTACATCCGGGGTGTTACACCTGCCCTCGAGCAGGTAGCCTGTGCGAGATTTCGGCGGTCAAATACCTAGCCTCTCTTAGCTTCTTGATGTCTTCCTCCATGACAGAGGAGGGCATCCACCGACCTTGAAGGTTGGATCCGGACATGGTTGAAGGTCCGAAGCGCCCGACCTGAGCCTTGGGTGTTGAAACTCGAGGCGGGGGAAGGATTCGATCGAGTACGAGAAGAAAAGGACAGGCCTTGGCCTCTTTATAGAGAGGGTGAATATCAAGCGTCCTCCTCGTGGTCGTTTGGGACTTGCCTAAAATCGAGGAGTCATACCAACGGGCACGATTGGGTTACCCACATCCGTATTGATGAGAATCCCGTAATAAGGGGGGCACGATCTCTACTTCGACAAGTCGTGCCAATAAAATCGGCTCGCAAAACATGTAGTGGCAGGCTGATTGAGAAAAAGGGTTCGAATAATGATCAGGCCGTGGTGTGATGTCACATTATGAAAAGTCGTCAGCAGATTAGATTTGTGGAAATATTATTCTCTCTACGGTAGTATGTGGAACTTGTTTTGAAGAGCCGGACACTATCCTTGTGTTCAATATCTTCTATGGAGTATTCGAAGGAGGAACCCTCCTTGCAATGCCGAAGACAATCTGTGCGTCGGACTCATCGTCATTGAAACCTGGTTCAAGGGGGTCCTCGGACAGCCGGACTATATCCTTTGGCCGGACTCTTGGACTATGAAGATACAAGATTGAAGACTTCGACCCGTGTCCGGATGGGACTCTCCTTGGCGTGGAAGGCGAGCTTGGCAATACGGATATGTAGATCTCCTTCCTTATAACCGACTCTGTGTAACCCTAGCCCCCTCCGGTGTCTATATAAACCGGGAGGGTTTAGTCCGTAGGACAACAACAATCATACCATAGGCTAGCTTCTAGGGTTTATCCTCTACGATCTCGTGGTAGATCAACTCTTGTAATACTCATATCGTCAAGATCAATCAAGCAGGAAGTAGGGTATTACCTCCATCGAGAGGGCCCGAACCTGGGTAAATATCGTGTCCCCCGCCTCCTGTTACCATCCACCTTAGACGCACAGTTCGGGACCCCCTACCCGAGATCCGCCGGTTTTGACACTGACAAGCACCCTCTCAATTGGGTAGGCCGAGACGGCCTTGATAGGGTGGCCCTGGAAGTAGTGCCGCAGCTTGCGTGAGGCCACCAAGAGCACGAGCAGGAGCTTCTGAGGCATGGAGTATCGTTTCCTCGCGTGCCGCAACACGGTGCTGACAAAGTACATGGGGTGTCCGACGAGGGCTGGCGCGTTGTTGAGGCTCGTGTCTTGCGGAGATTGGGGTGTCTCCTGAGGTGGAGGGGCTCCTGAGGCCTGACTGCTTTCGGGAATTTCAGCAACGTCGTCTTGCTGATCTTGGTCTTCTGCTGCCAAGGCTTTTGGGGCGCCTTCCTAACCCTGCATTACTGCAGCTATAGCTTGGCGCAATGCGCCCTTGGCTTGGTGCTCCTCCCGAACCGCCACCAGCGCTGCGCTGGCGGAGTACGGGGTGGCGGCAAGGTAGAGCACTAGGGGATCGAGAGGTCGTGGTGCCACCATAACCGGAGGGCTGGTCAGGTACTTCTTAAGGTCTTGGAAGGCTCGGTCGGCCTCCGGGGTCCACTCGAATGGGCCCTTCTTCTTCATGAGCTTGAAGAAGGGTAAGGCACGCTCTCCCAGCTTGGAGATTAAACGCCCCAACGTAGTCACTCGTCCCACCAGCTTCTGCATTTGAGGGTCTGTAGTGGGCTCATGTCCTCGATGGCCTTGATCTTCTCCGAGTTCGCCTCGATCCCTCTGTGGGACACAAGGAATCCCAGCAGCTTGCCGGAAGGGACACCGAACACACACTTCTCCGGGTTAAGCCACAAGTTCACCTGGCGCAGGCTCTCGAAGGTCTCCTCCAAGTCTTGAATCAAGGTTCTCGCCTCCCGAGACTTTACCACTATGTCGTCGACGTAGGCCTCTGTGTTTCTCCCGAGCTGCCGCCCCAAGGCAATGTGCATCAGCCGCTGAAAAGTCGCGGCCGCGTTGCGCAGCCCGAAGGGCATGCAGGTGTAGCAATACACCCCACATAGGGTCAGGAAGGCTGTCTTCTCCACATCTTCCACCGCCATCTTGATCTGGTGATATCCTGAGAACGCATCCAGGAAGCACAGCAGGTCGCACTCGACGGTGGAGTCGACGATCTGATTGATGCGTGGGAGCGGGAACGGATCTTGGGGGCAGGCTTTGTTAAGGTTGGTGAAGTCGACGCACATTCGTTCCTTCCCGCCTTTCTTCGGCACTACGACGGGGTTCGCCAGCCATTCAGGATACCGAACCTCACGAATGGCTCCCGGCACCTCCAGCTTGCGGGTCTCCTGGATGATGAAGGCCTGCTTCTCAGTGGACTGCCGTCTCGCCCACTGCTTCACGGGGCGTACATTGGGGCACACCCTTAAATGATGCTGAATCACCTCTCTCGGGACTCCTACCATTTGATTAGGCTCCCACGCGAATATATCCTTGTTTGCGCGCAAGAACCTCACCAATGCTTCCTCTTGACCTGGGTCGAGGCCGACACCTATGGTAAAGGTGGCTCCTGAGGGTCCCATCCTCGTTGACTGGCACTTGCTTGGTTTCCGCCTTGTCATGGGTGAACAGCTGCTTCTTCTTGGTAGGCGCGGCCTCCTTGGCTTCGGGGGTACCGGCGCCGGCGGGCTGCGCCGCTGCTGCGGTCTTGAAAGCAAGCTTGAGTGCCGTCACGGCTTCCTTGGTGTCCCCCTTGATGGTAAGGACGCCTTTGCTCCCAGGCATCTTCGTGAGGTTGTAGGCCGGGTGAGTCGCCGCCATGAACTGGGCGAGAGCTGGGTACCCGAGGATGGCGTTGTACGGGAAACCGATGCGGGCGATGTCGAAGTCGGCCAGCTCGGTGCGGTAGTTGTCGCATGTGCCGAAGGTGACTGGGAGACGGATCTGTCCCAGAGAGCGGGCAGCGCCGCCACCAAATCCTGAGAAGGGCTTGCTGAGACTGAGCCGCTCGAGCGGCACGTGAAGAAGGCTGAAGGCCTCCACGGAGAGCAAGTTGAGGCCGGCACCGCCGTCGATGAGGGTCTTGGTAACAGCCACGTTGCAGATGGTGGGCGCGCAGAGCATTGGGAGCATGCCCGAGCCGGCGGTGGAGTCGGGGTGGTCTTCTGAGCTGAAGGTGAGGTCGGCCTCTGGCGCAGCCCAACCCGGCGGAGCACCCGGGCGCTTGGAAGCGGCCCCAATCTGACAGAGGAACGACTTGACGTGGCGATTTGAAGGCGGTGCTTGAGAGTCGCCCAGCAGGGCTGCCACTGTGTGGTGCGCCGGCACCGCGTAGAGAGTAGTGAAGAGGTCGCGGAGTTCCCCCAGGACGCCATCGTGGATCCAGGGAGGTTGAGCAGCCAGGCGCGTGGCTCGCCGGCGAGGGCCATGGGGAACCAGTTGGCCATGACCTTGTCATCGCCCCCGGCCTCGAGGATGGCCTCCTCGTACGCCAGTAGGAATGGCGACGGGTCCGCCACGCCGTCGTAGTGCGGCGGCATCTTCGGCCTGAACTTGGGTGGCCATCGCACCTGTCGCAGGGCGGGGGCCAGGGCTCGGAGCCCCCTGGCCCCGTCGTCAACACCGGCCGCAGGAGCGGATGGCGGGGCACCTGCCATGGGGGCGAAGTGCGGCGGCGCGGGGCGTAGGCCGGTGGAGTCGAGCTACGGCGCACCCCTACCTGGCGCGCAAAATGTCGGATCTGGGGTTCCGGCAAAACCCTTAAGGTTTGAACTCTGGGATGCGCGCGAAGTTCTTTCCCTCCTACCGATCTACGCCCTAGCTCGCTAAGATCTTGCGGACGAACTCAACGAACTCACAACACAAGAACACAAGATTTATACTGGTTCGGGCCACCGATGTGGTGTAATACCCTACTATAGTGTGATGGTGGTGGATTGCCTCTTGGGCTGATGATGAACAATACAAGGGGAAGAACAGCCTCCTGAGGTTGAGGTGTTCTTGTGCTCTGTGAACTTGCGGGTGTGAGGATGGAGTGGATCCAGTCCAAGATGAGTCGCCCCTACTGCGGTGGCTAGTTCTACTTATATAGGCCCTGGTCCCCTTCCCAAATATTGAGCGGGAAGGGAGCCAACAATGGCGGCCAATTTGAAAGGGGATAGCTAGTACAAGCTATCCTGACAAAAGCGATCTCCGCCTGCAAAAGGCCCCGGGGTGACGCCGTCCTGGGCTCCATGGTGACCTCCGTCCCGGTGTCCTGCTGGTCTTGGTCTCGTTGCACTGATATGGAAACCTTTGCCTGATGCCTCGGTACTCCGCGCCTGCGCCAGCTCCCTTAGCACCAAGCAGGAAACAAGGACGCTGCGCGCACTGGCGCCCGCCTGGCGTCGATCGTCATGGCTCACGTCACGAGAGCCTCGCGAGGTTTGCCCCGCCTTGATATCTCCGCTCGTCGTGAGGCAACCTTGGGAGGCCGCTCCTGAGGAGGTCTTGCGTCGCCCGCCTCGCGAGGCTTGGCCCCTCGCGAGGGTCTTGAATGCCTTGTTGATGAAGATGGGTCGTACATGCCTACTAGCACAGCCACGCCGTGGGCCGCAGGCTGGCAAGTCTGGGGACCCCCGTTCCCAGAACGCCGACAGTATATCACTATATTTTTACATCAGCATGTATTTTGTTAATCGGCGTGAATCCAACCTTTATCTAATCTAAAATTAGTTGTAGCAAAATGTTAAAGGCACCAATGTTGATTTTTGTAAAGAAAACTGCCTGGTAGTTTTGCATACTGAGCTGCATGAGTGTACTATCTCATATCATGCACATTACTGAATTGTAGTGTTGCTCTAGTTGCCCATTCATTCATTGTTTCAATGTTGCTTTCGTATTACCTTACCTGGCTGATGATAGCTGTGCCATATTGTGTTAATTTGGTGTTGGCTAGTTGCCCAAACGTTCGTTGTGCCAATGTTGCTTTCCTATTATCTGACTTGGCCAATGATAGCAATGCTAGTGTGTTAATTTGGTGCAGGCTGCTGAATATAAGAAGACAAACTCTGAAAACAGCAAGGCAACCCCATTGTTTCTTTCCAATAAATCTAGGCCAGGTAATATGGCAATAACTCATGATTAATCTGTTTTGTTCCCTTCCTAATTTACGTTATGATGCAGTGGTCGAGACACTCTCCACTATCAATAATACAAGCCTGCCAAAATCGCCATCTGAATCTGTTCAGTATCCTCTGTCTCGAATGCAACGGAAAAAATGTATGTTTGTGAACCAATTAATGGCTGAAGCAATGATGGAAATGGTGGAGGAATCAGAGGTGCAGAGTCGTGCGACACAACAACTGATCAATGTTTTTAGAGACAGTGTAGCAAAGCAGCAAGAACTTGCCCACATGCTTATGGGCGTCATCCGTGCTGAGGTTGCAGATTGTGACGTTGTAGATCGTTAGGTTCTGTTCATTTATTTGCACTGGCATCAATCTTTGATTGCCCAATGGATGTAATTTCCTGTAATATATGATGGATGTGCAACGTTTTTCCCTGTATGCCGTACCTTTGCTTCATCGGTTTTGGTTTTGTGCATAATTGCTCGTCGTAATGGGCTCAAATTGTCTATTTGGCCTAAAGACATGTACGAACTTTAGTGGGCCCATTAAGTTAATGGGCCGTTATCATGCCGAAAGTTAATGGTCGGCCCTCTTAACGCCCGGGTCGTTAACAGGCCGACATCAAAGCGGGCAACAGGTGGGCCCAATTGATTTCACGGGCCGTTAACAGGCCGTTACTAAGTTCGGGCTACATATGGCCCAACTATACTGTCGGCCTTTAGCAGGCCGAAAGAGACAGCGGGCTTGTACTGGACCATGAAGAGCATGGGCCGCTAAGAGGCCGAAAGTCAGGTCGTATTGTAAATGGCCCAACTGTGTTGTGGGCCTTTAGTAGGCCGAAAGAGAAACCGGGCTGGTATTGAACCATGAAGGGCATGGGCCGTTAAAAGGCCAAAACTCAGGTTCGACTACAAATGGCCCAACTCATTTATGGTTCGTTAACAGGCTGAAAGGCACACAGGGCCGGGAATTGGCCCAACACTTAAATGGGTCGCTAAAAGTCCAAAACTCAGTTCCGACTACAAATGGCCCAACTGATATATGGGCCGTCAACAGGCTGAAAGACACACCGGGCCGGAAATTGGCCCAACACTTAAATGGGTCGCTAAAAGGCTGAAACTCAGGTCCGACTACAAATGGCCCAACTGATTTATGGGCCGTCAACAGGCTGAAAGACACACCGGGCCAGAAATTAGCCCAACATTTAAATGGGTCGCTCAAAGGCCGAAAGATGTACATCGTGAAAATTGGCCCATCCATTGAATGGGCCGTTAACAGGCCGAAATCTCATCGGGCCGATATTGAGCCCAAATATATAGCGGGCTGTTAACGGGCTCGAACTAACGATGGGCTGCAATGGTGTCAAATCTTTAACAGGCCGTTGACGGGCCGAATTGGCACATTTCGTATGGGCCGTGGGCTTAAATGGACTTGACGCAAGTAGGCCTTATATGGGCCGGCCTGCTAATTTTTACTGGGCCGGCCTTTTTCACCGGAATGGCCACTGTTGGGCCGTGCCACGTGTCGACCTATCATATGCGCCTCCTGTCCAATGAGTGGATGGCGGTGTACAAAAGTAGGGGCACTCCTTTTTTACCCCTTTACTTGTGCATGGGCAGTCAGAGCCGCGCCCGCGGCCACACTAAGCAGGGCAGAGGAGGGAAGCTGGAGGGAAACCGAAGCACAAGACAAGCAAGGCAATGCCAAGACCAACGACACAAAGAGCAAGAGGGCGAGGTGCACTCCCCCGGCAAGACCCTTGCCGGGGCGACCTCCGCGGCCCCGGCAAGACCCTTGCCGGGGCAACTTGCCCGATGCTAGCAGAGCAGACCACCCTTGAGTCCGCGGCTTCCAATACCACCAACCAACTACATCGGAACCATGGCTCGGGAAGCGCCTCTGTGGTGGCATGCGGATCTTCGTCAAGACCATGAACACACCAGATCAGATGAGGGCTAGAAGACAACGACCCTCGGCGAGATCCTTGCCGAGGAAATCCACGAGACCCCCGGCAAGACCCTTGTCGGGGATGATCGCGGTGTCGCGGGAAGGCCCTTGCCGGGGCCCCGGCAAGGCCCTTGCCAAGGACACCTACGGGGCCATGGCCAGACCCACGTCTGCCAAAGCTCCACCGCCGTCCCCAAGCAGCTGCTAGCTCAACCAGCTGGGCAGGCACCTGCGTGGCGACGAGCGGCCTCTACACCAACTCATCAAGCACCTGCGTGGTGGCATGCAAGTCTTCCTGAAGGCTCCACCACTGCGCCAGCCCAGCAGCCAGCCAACATGGCGCCACGATGCCTTGTCATCTCGGACGCGTGTCGAAACCAGGCGAGGCGGCGACAGCTGGGACGTGCTTCCTTGCCGTCCCCGATAAAGCGAGAGGGGCACGTCGGCATTGCATTAAATTCATTTGTCGTACGGTGCCAAAGGATAGACTCCTCCACTATAGACCTTTCACCTCCTGTGTGCCACTGTGGCAACCCCTTTTTCCTATAAAAGGAGGCCCGAGGCGACAAGGAGAAGGATTCAGATCTTTTGGGCAAGTTGCATCCCGTAGCTAGCTCAAGAACACAAGAACACTCTAATACATCCACCAAAGCAGGACTAGGGTATTACGCATCTCCGCTGCCCGAACCTGGGTAAACGATCTGTGTGCTTTCCGTCAGACCCGCTCTTTGCACGACCCTGCGCCCACCAACCGTAGAAGGGATCCCAGTGATTCCATAGGTGTCAATTTCCCCCGACATCTTTGGCGCCCCAGGTAGGGGGCGCTGTTGTGAAAATCCGGTCTAGCGATTAGCCTAGCAGTTCTTCATCGCCATGCCTCCCAAGAGGAAGATGATGACGGTGATCGGTTCATTCGGAGCCGGGCGGCCCGTACCAGTGCGGGCGAGCAGCGGGCCGGTCGCGGACTGGACACGAGGCGCGGCCCGCGAGCATCAACATCGCTCTGGCAGTCCGAGTCTGGCGAGCGGCGTCATTCGTGCGCGAGACGACGAGCCGCACGCCGCCAAATCCAGAGACGGAGCTGGGCCGCCCGCAGGCGGTGCGGGGCCCTCCAGGGGCGGCGTTGTGCCACCCATGGGCGGTGTAGCGACCTCCAAGACGCCTACGCCGGCGCCCACAGCACGCTCTTCCCAGGGTGTGCGCTAGGAGCTGCGTCACCCCGCTGGTCACCCGGAATGCCGCCATGGGAAGAGTCATGTGCGTCATGTGCGGGACGAAGGAGGCCAGCATGCCCGCCGAAGTGCTGGCGAAAATGGCACACAGCCGCTGGGCCGTGATAGAGCTCCTTCTAACGTGGTTAGAAGTCGGAGCGCGCCACGGTCCACGCAGCTTTCGCCGCCACCCACGCCAGCTGAAGCTTTGGCGCGCGCACAACTGCTCCTCGACTTCCCTCCCGCCGCAGAAAAGCTCGACGAATGGAGACCCACCATCCGGAGCCTCGTCGGTATCGCCAACAAAGATGAACCGCGACCGGCAGGGCCCTCGGGTCGACGCTCCGTCGAGCCACCACATGCCAGCGGTGGAAGGACCAGAGGTGCTGCAGCCACGTTGCACTCTCCCCCCCCCCCCATGCCAGTTGTCGCGGGTGCCGGCCCGTCGTGATGACGCTTGTGATAACATCTCCATAGCGTCGTCCGACCCACGGACCCACCGCGACCAATGCCAAGTTCTTCGGGAGCGACCCCATGAAGACGCTCGAACCACCATCGAGCGCCGGCGCGATACCCGCTGAGGGAGTCCTGGATTAGGGGGTCCTCGGACAGCCGGACTATATACTTTAGCCGTACTGTTGGACTATGAAGATACAAGATTGAAGACTTCGTCCCGTGTCCGGATGGGACTCTCCTTGGCGTGGAAGGCAAGCTTGGCAATACGGATATGTAGATCTCCTCCCTTGTAACCGACTCTGGGTAACCCTAGCCCCCTCCGATGTCTACATAAACCGGAGGGTTTAGTCCGTAGGACAACAACAATCATACCATAGGCTAGCTTCTAGGGTTTAGCCTCTACGATCTCGTGGTAGATCAGCTCTTGCAATACTCATATCATCAAGATCAATCAAGCAGGAAGTAGGGTATTACCTCCATCGAGAGGGCCCGAACCTGGGTAAACATCGTGTCCCCTGCCTCCTGTTACCATCCGCCTTAGACGCACAGTTCGGGACCCCCTACCCGAGATCCGCCGGTTTTGACACCGACATTGGTGCTTTGATTGAGAGTTCCACTGTGCCGTCACCGTAAGGCTTGATGGTTCCTTCGATCATCGGCAATGATCCGATCCAGGGTGAGGTTTTCCTCCCCGGACAGATCTTCATATTCGGCGGCTTCGCACTGCAGGCCAACTCGCTTGGCCATCTGGAGCAGATCGAGAGCTATGCCCCTGGCCATCAGGTCAGGTTTGGAAACTTGAACTATACTGCCAACATCCGCGGGGACTTGATCTTCGACGGTTTCGAGCCCATGTCAGGTGCGCCGCACAATCACGATGAGCATGACTTAGCTATGCCATCGGACAGTGTTCAGGAGATCGCACCTACAACTACTCCGGCCCTCAATCCGGAAGAAATTGCGCCATCTTAGGATGGGTGGATAGACCCTGGCACGGAGGCCGCACTCTCAGTGGCGATAGAGCCGAATACTGACTTCACCTCCTACGAGAGCCGTGTCGCCGAACCGTTGGATTCGTCCCCGGCCACGGGCTTCGAGCCGCATGCGTTCGTGCCTATCAAATCCGATTGGGCACCGATCATGGAGTTTACCTCTGCGGCTATCTTTCAGCACTCGCCCTTTGGCGACGTGCTAAACTCATTGAGGTCTCTCTCCCTGTCAGGAGATCCTTGGCCAAACTATGTCCGGCTAGATTGGGATGCGGACGACGAAGAAATTTGCTCCCCACCCACCACCCACTTAGTAGCCACTGTCGACGATATAACAGACATGCTCGATTTCGGCTCCGAAGACATCGACGGTATGGACAACGATGCAGGAGACGAACAGGAACCATCGCCCACAGGGCGCTGGACAGCTTCTTCATCACATGATATATATATGGTGGATAGACCCAAAGAAAGCAATGACGAGGAACGGAAGGATACAACGAAGGATAGCTCCCTCGAGAAGCAACCAAATCGACGGCGTAGGCGCTGTTCCAAATCCCACTGCGGCAAAAACAACGATAACAGCGCAAGAAAGAGTAATACCCCGGCCGACTTCGGAGGAAACGACGACCACACCGTCCCAGCGATAGAGCAGGATGAGCCAGCGGACGGCGAACATAGTACGGAGCCACTGTCCAATAACGGCGACGCCGAGCGTCAAGCTAATCAACCTGTCTCCGGAGAGGAAAATAGTCCGGACGACGATGCACAAATCATCCCGGAAAGGCACTTGGAACAAGAGAACCTCCGTAGAAGGCTTATCGCCACCGCGAGGAGTCTGAAGAAGCAGAAGCAAAGGCTTAAGGCCGCGCAGAATACGCTCAATAGTAGATGGAACAAAGTTCTCGACAATGAAGAAAAGTATGGTGGCAGTCGCCACACAAAGAGCTATCCAAAGCGCAAGCTGTTGCCTGCGTTCGATGATGAGGCCGTAGATTCCACACAGCCAAAGAATAAAACAGCCGATCAGCCGGATCAACCACCTCGTGGCCGCGATAGGGCGGCTAACGATGCCGCACATAAGTCAACACACGATTTACGTGAGGACTTGCGCCAAAAATACGGTATGACCAGGTCCATCTATGGATCTAGGAAGCGCGCTCCGGCACAAAATCAAAACCGAATACTACAACCGTCCGAACGCCATGATACATCCAAATACAGGGGTGCCGCACACCCCCTATGTTTCACTGATGAGGTGCTGGATCATGAATTTCTAGAGGGATTCAAACCCGTGAACATAGAGGCATACGACGGAACGACGGACCCTGGGGTCTGGATTGAGGACTTGATCCTCCACATCCATATGGCTCGCGGAGACGATCTCCACGTCATGAAATACTTACCCCTGAAGCTGAAAGGACCAGCTCGGCACTGGCTGAAGAGCCTCCCCGAAAATTCAATTGGAAGTTGGGAGGAGCTCGAGGATGCTTTTAGGGCCAACTTTCAAGGGACCTATGTCTGACCTCCGGATGCAGACGATTTAAGTCATATAATTCAACAGCCCGGAGAGTCAGCCCGAAGGCTTTGGAACAGATTTCTCACTAAGAAGAACCAAATAGTCGATTGCCCGGACGCGGAAGCCTTAGCAGCTTTCAAACACAGCGTCCGAGACGAATGACTCGCCAGACACCTAGGCCAAGAAAAACTGAGGACAATGGCAGCCCTAACAAGCCTCATGACCCGCTTTTGCGCGGGCGAATATAGCTGGCTGGCCCGTAGTAGCACCAGCGACCCAGGCACATCTGAAGTCCGGGATGGCAATGGAAAACCACGACGCAGTAAAAGCAAGCTTCGAAATAACGAAGACAGCCCAGACAACACGGCGGTAAACGCCGGATTTAGGGGCTCTCGACCCGGTCAGCGGAAAAAGCCTTTCAAAGGCAACAAAGATGGACTGTCCAGCCTAAACAAGATCCTAGACAAATTATGTCAGATTCATGGCACCTCCGGTAAACCTGCAAATCACACCCACAGAGAATGCTGGGTCTTCAAGCAGGCCGACAAGCTAAATGCCGAACACAAGGGGAGGGAGACACCAAGTGAAGACGAGGATGAGCCTTGCCAGCAAAGCACTGGGGGACAGAAAAAAATTCCACCAGAGGTCAAAACAGTGAACATGATTCACGTAACAAAACAAAGGAGCAAACATGCACTCCGAGACACATGCGCCGTAGAGCCTGTCACCCCTATCAACCCTTGGTCGGCCTGCCCGATCACCTTTGATCGCAGGGATCAACTGGGAAGTATCCGGCACGGAGGATTGGCTGCCTTGGTGCTAGACCCAATTATCGACGGATACCATCTCAGCAAAGTCCTCATGGACGGCGGCAGTGGTCTTAGTCTAATATATCAGGACACAGTCCGCAAAATGGGGATAGACCCGACAAGAATCAGCCAAAGCAATACTACCTTTAAAGGAGTAATGCCAGGCCCAAAGGCCCGCTGTACGAGCTCTCTAGTACTAGAGGTTGTATTCGGTTCTCCCGACAACTTCCGAAGTGAAAAACTAACCTTCAACATCGCTCCATTCCGAAGCGGTTATCAGGCACTACTCGAAAGAACAGCATTCGCTCGTTTTAATGCAGTACCGCATTACGCTTCTCTTAAGCTTAAGATGCCCGGTCCCCGCGACATCATCACAGTTAGCGGAAATATTGAGCGTTCCTTACGCGCGGAAGAACGTGTGGTGGCTTTAACAGCCGAAAACTAAACAGCCTCTCCAACCAGAATAAATGATCGGTTGTCAAAACCGCGGACACAGCTAGACGAGTCCGGCGCATCACTAGCTGTAACAGCTTAGATAAACCTGATATTGGTTTGATGGTTATACCCCCATAGGCGGTACCAGGGGCTTCCCGCATGTAAAAAGGACTAGTTCGGCTCGACTTTACTTATCTTGAATTTTAATGGTTTATTGAGAATAACCAATTTTTCGCACGACAACTTTCACCTAAGTTCTTCTCTTTTGTAGATGATAATCATGCTACACCCTTCCAGGATACGGCACAATGGAGACACAGGCGCCGACGTGCAGCAGGGACCCGCTCAAAGGTTTCTTTTTAGATTAAGACCATGTGTAAACCTTTCTTACTGTCTTTTGTTGCCTCACATCCTCCGGATACTCAGTATAGCCAAGAAGGATGCTGACGTGTGACACCCAAGTTTTTATTTGGATTTTTCAAAAAAGATTTCTATTTTGACTTGAGGGGAGCAATTTAAATTTTTCTTTAAGAGAACTCTCCCTCTCATATATTTTTCCTTATGGCAAAAGTTTTGTTTGGATTCACCCAAGATCTGCCTTTGGTCTTGGAAGTTCTTACTTTTCATTTGGACTCAAAACAAATGTTTTTCATTTGGGAAAATAACTTCTGAAAATCTTTTTGAATTTGCACTATGGCTTTTGGAAAGTCCTTTACCACTTTCAACTTTCCCTTCTTACCATGACATTTGTGCAAATCCTCTCCCCAAATCCTTCCCTCACCTTTGGATCATGTTTTACACCTAATCCAACAAGTTGAACCTCCCCATGTGATTATTCCCATTCAAATTTCATTCAAACAAATTTCTGCCTTCTATTCTACCACTTGGAGATTTACAAAGGAACTCCAATTTTTGTTTGGACTTTTACCACCAAACTTCTTTCCCCTCCTAGTCCTTTGAACCCTCAACCTGGAACCATGAGGATCCACTAGTCTTCAGTTCAAAAATTTCAAACTACACCTGCTGCAAGTTTGGACCAGATTTGGCAAATTTGGTGAAATTCATTTAAAACCTTCTCCAAAAATTCCAAGTAAATTCAGGCAGCCCCTGGGTGCTTTGAGTGATCATCTCACCAAGTTACAGCTCCAGAAAAATTTATCTCATAGCCAAAACCTTATGTCGAACACATGCAGTGCACTGTCTTTGTCAAAGTTCAGAAAGTTCAGAGATTCAGTTCAGTGCTCACTGGCGTTTTCTTCAGAGATGGACATCGATCTCGCCAGTGCCAACGCGTCGCCTTGCTCCTCGTCCTCGCCCCCTTGTTCCTCCACCGCACGAGTGCCTGGCACCTTGCGGGCGTCGGCGACGAGCAGCAGAAGGTGCGCCACCCCGTGACCAACGCCGGCGGCGGCTTTGCGGGCGCCAGCGGGAGACACGGCGCCGACGACGCCACCCAGCGCCGCCCAAACCACCGGAGCTCGCCGCGTGGCCTTCCACTCCCCCGAATGCGCTGCCGCTCTCGTCGTGAACCGCAGGGCGCGGAGCGCGCTGTCTGCCGCCGTTGAGCCCGTGCGGCCACCTCACCGTGGACCGACGCCATTACGCCAAGACCGACCCCATTTAGCTGCAAATCGAGTCCAGTAACATCTACTGATGCTGCCCGACCGCTCAAACCCCCTGCCAACCCACTGCTCCGCCGTAATCGCTCGCCGGAGATTCACCGTTCACGGCCATCCCGTCGATCTGCCTATAAATAGGGGCCCCGAGCTTCAACTCGAGCACCCACCAGCCCTGCACTCCCCCTAGAGCATGCCTAGCCATTGGAAGAGCCCCGAGGAGGTCTCCTTCCTTGACTCCGGCCGCCGCGACCCGCCACGGGATCCAGCCCGATTCGCCCCCGTGTGTGCTCCTCCGCCTCCATTCTCGTGCCAGTAGCCTCACCTTGCATCCCTCGTTCTGACCCGCGCCTCAATTTGTAGCTTGCAGCCCTCCACCGGAGTTCCCCATCCTCACCCGAGCCACCGTCCGCCGGAGAAAGTGTCGCCGTCGACATAGTGCTCCCCGTTGGACGAGTCCACCACCCACCGACGCGGAAGAGGACGCTGAAGCTCTTGGTACCCTCCGTTTCTCCTAACTCGCCGTGGTTCGACGCCGGCGTCCACCTCAGTCTTCGGGCGCCGGCGAGCTTTTCAAACCTGACATGTGGACCCCGCATATCAGCCTCTGTTCTTTTATTCGCGAACTGTTTTCTGTTGGCGCCTTCAGGCAAAATACGTTTCCTCCTTTGCGATTGCGCATTCCCAGCCGAAGCGTTTTCTGTTTTCTCAGTTAAAACCCTGGAACTTTTATGTTTCATTACAGATAAGTCCCTGGACAGAAACCTTTATAACTTTTTAATAAAAAGGTATTTTTGAGTGATTCTTTTTCTGACAATCTTCAAATTTTGTCTAGTTTTTTATGGGATTTATTTGAAAAATAATTGGAAAAGTTTCTGTGTATGTGTTGGTTTTCACGTTAGTGCCCGTTTTGTGATTTGCCGTAGGTTCCGGGAGGGGTGACGGAGCCGCGAACTTCGCCGAGCTAGACTCCGACTTCTCCGAACCAGGCAAGCATGTTTGAACATTTGATATGGCAGAGGTTTTGCATGTTCATGTGAAAGTTTGTGCGTGGCATGTGAGTGTCGATAAATACCGTGTCGCTCGTAAGGCAACGACCCGGTTGTTCCGAAGTTGCGATGACCTCTGATGAGAGATGGCCTAATCATGTGATGACATGAAGGGCAACAAGGTGGTACTGTTGTAGCATGCCAGCCTTGCGTCATCCGACTCTCTGCGACGTTAACGTGGTTGGAGCTACGTTGTCGTTCTTTTCCCGCATGTTCCGAAGTTGCGATGATCTCTGATGAGAGATGGTCTAATCATGTGATGACATGAAGGGCAGCAAGGTGGTACTGTTGTAGCATGCCAGCCTTGCGTCATCCGACTTTTCCGACGTTAACATGGTTGGAGCCATGTTACCGTCCCTTCCCTTTTCCGTGCTACCACATGTCTCATTGCCAGGATACGGTTTAGTAAGTTGGTAACCTCTTTCCGTGTACACACCAAACAGAGAGGCCGGGATGATGGTAACTTGGCCCAGGATTAAAGCCAGTCATCCGGTCAGGGGGCATGGGTGTTTCCGGTTGGGACCGAGAGGGGGGGGCACCCCCTTAGAGCGCGCGTATATAAATTTGATCCCATGCTACGCGAGGTTGTAGCCTCCCCGACTCATGGTTTTTCTTGAATGTGGCCGAGGGTGATCCCTGGCTTCGGATGGTTGAATTGGGTGTGTACTGGTTAGACGCGTTTCCTCCAAAACACCGCAGACGGAACTAGTCCCCGTGACTACTGAAATCCGTTGCCTGTGGTTAAGTACAAACTCTGCAGAGTCAATTCTTTCCGAATCATCGTATCCATGATCAGTATTGTAAACATTATACCCATATCTATCCGTGTGAAAAACTTGCCCCCGGTGAACAAACTCAAGTGGTAATTCAGTTTTATTGTTATTCCTGTGGATGGACTAACTTTATATTTGTCTCGTGCTTGTGATAAGTTATGTTCCCGAACTATTGTATTATTGTGTTACAATATAAGCCCTTTATGAGACGTCGCGCAGACGTCCGACTGTGGCGTGTACTCGTTTCTCACTTTAAGTATAAGCCCTTTATGCGATGTCGCTCAGACGTCCGACTGCGGCATGCACTGTCTTTATTTTCTGTTATAAGCCCTTTATGTGGTGTCGCCCCGACGCCCGACTGTGGCATTACTATTCTGCATTTTCCTCTCGAGGAGTCTTTCAGACACTCGTTTGGCACCTGTATTAACGTTCCGCATTTTTCCTCTCGAGGAGTCTTTCAGACACTCGTTTGGCACCCGCATTACTATTCTGCATTTTCCTCTCGAGGAGTCTTTCAGACACTCGTTTAGCACCTGTATTAACGTTCCGCATTTTCCTCTCGAGGAGTCTTTCAGACACTCGTTTGGCACCCGCATTACTATTCTGCAGTTTCCGCTCGAGGCGTCATTCAGACCCTCGCTTGGCACCCAGTATTTATTTATGTCTAATCGCACTGGTTAACTTATTCATGTGCTTCATGTTTACATTTGTTATACCTTATGTCCGAACTGTCTTGCGAGTACTTTCATAGTACTCACCTGGCTTGTTGATTTGGCCAGATGTTGACGAAGGCGATCTCTTGGATGAAGAGTTTGATAGCGCGTCCGATGCCTAGAGGAGTCCCAGTCAGTCCTGCGCGATCCCGGATATTGGTCACTTATGTTTTTTACGCTTCCGCCACCTGCAATAAGCCTCCTCGAGCCTCACTCCGACGCTCGATGAGTTGTAGTCTTCTGGAATCACATCACTCGCTTCGCGATGATATTTCCACCACCGTTATTATCGTGAGTTAGAAGTTTGCCACCCTATCCGCCGTATTGTTTTATCAGCGTGCCTGTAATAAATTATTGGGCAGTCCCTGCTCAACCTTGTGTTATATTTAGTACTCCTGGTATTTTTCTTCTGTGACCAAGATTATTGTCTACCAGTGAGAAGGAATTCTTCTTCGCTGGTCCGTAAAAGGGATTGGTCTCTCCATAATTATTTTATTGAAAAACCGGTCGTGACAAGCTTGGTATCAGAGCCAGGCTGACTGTAGCAAGCCACTAGGTGCGATCGCTAATCGGTTATTAGCGTCTTTTGTGCTTTTTCAGCATTTTGCAATTGTAGCTATTTTCTGTTGGTCATCATAAAATTTATGACATGACTACTCAGAATTTTTGCCTACTTTTGTAGATGGCTGGCAGCAGCTGTGAGAATCGAGTGTTCACCAACGTGCCCGAGGGGTTTGTCAAGCTCCTCGTCTCCATCACCAAGCTCGCGATCGGGCCAGCAGCTCGCCCGGAGTTCACACTCTATCAGCACAAGCTCAGTGACGACGTGTCTATGCACCAAGCCGTGGTGCAGTTCAAGGGAGGACGTTCAGCTGCACACCACTTCCGTTTTACGGGAAGGGCCATGTCTACGGAGAGGCATGCCATGCAGATGGCTGCCCGTGAGGCGATAGCTCGCCTTCGGGACATCCTTCCTACGATGAAGACTCGTCGCTACCGCTACCTCCCATGCCATGTGCCTTACACCAGCCACTATGCGTTCGCCTGCCATCGGGGAGAGCGAGATGAAGCCATCGAGATGGTTGTGGATTATCTCAAGGCTCTGGAGGAGTCTTTCGACAACCTCGTAGATGATCTTGTGGCTACCCTCATGGACTTAGTCCAGGGCGGTCCTGCCAGCAGGAAGGAGCTTCTCCACACAGCGCCGCCTCTGACATTCGTCTCGTCTTCAGC
The DNA here is from genome assembly GCF_018294505.1 of Triticum aestivum. Taxonomy (NCBI): domain Eukaryota; kingdom Viridiplantae; phylum Streptophyta; class Magnoliopsida; order Poales; family Poaceae; genus Triticum; species Triticum aestivum. The sequence continues at coordinate 499,746,372 of NC_057799.1, forward strand.
CTCGTATGCACCGGCCGTTTGGGCCACTGCTCACCGTCTGCCTACCACTGAGGAGTTCGACCGAGTCATCGCTCCTACTCCAGTCAGAGCCGCACCGCCTGCCGCACGCGCTCTACCACCAGTCGCCCCCGCACCATCACCGCCGCGCAGCGTCGCACGCCAGGAGCCAGCTAGAGAGGAGGAGGTTGATTCTCCTGGACCGCTGAGCCTTGCCATCGGCAAGGGGAAGGACATCTTCACCATCTCCGACTGAGAGCACCGAGTAGCCGCGTGTTATGCCTGCTTGTATGATGTGTTGTTTTTATCTGTACGCTAGTTTGTGTTGGTGTGTTTGCTGCCTTCCGAAGTAGTACGCTAGTTTTTAATAACATGTCAGGATTGTGTACGCACAACCTGAGTGCTGTATCTTGTGTTTGCTTTCGCATGTAAGATTTGTGTTAAGCACTTCTTCTCCGTGAAAAATCATTTGTGTTTCTTTGAAAACCTAGAAGCCTTTTTGATTATTACCTTTGCAAGAGTTTTCCTGCGCTACACAGTTTTTCTCATGGGTTTTGCAAATGATACCCCAGACTGGAAAAATGTCTCGCCCATGGACTCGCTCTATGCCCAATCAGCCAGAAGAGGTTTACGGAACACAGACCAGCAACAATTTCACTCAGGGTCAGTCCAGCCAACAGGACAGCGAAGCGGCACTATCTCAAGTATGCCGTCTCTTCGAGCAAAGCCAGCAACAGCACCAGGAGATGATGAACCATGTCATCAATATGGGAAACCACCGTGAACCCTATCAACCACATTCCAAGTTATCTGAGTTACAGAAGACTCGCCCCTCAACTTTTGCTCACACCGACAGGCCACTGGAAGCCGATGATTGGCTTCGCGAGATTGAAAGGAAACTGATTATCGCTCAGTGCTCAGATCATGAGAAGGTGCTTTATGCACCACACTACCTTACTGGAGCAGCCGCAGCATGGTGGGAAAACTTCCTACACATGCACCCCAGGGAACACAACATCACCTGGGAAGAATTCAAGGAAGGCTTCCGTGGGGCACACATTCCCAGGAGCATCCTAAAGATCAAGAAGAGAGAGTTTGATGACCTGAAGCAAAGAGGCATGTCCGTCACGAATACAACGGCCAGTTTACCCAACTGTCTCGCTATGCCTACGACGAGCACATGACAGAAAACAAGAAGATGGAAAAATTCCTGGACGGCCTGGCACCAGCACTGAGATGCCAACTGATTGTACACACCTTTCCGGATTTTAAGACGCTGGTGGACAAGGCCATCACCCTGGAGAATGAGCGCCGTAGTCTGGAAGATATCCGCAAGCGGAAGAGGGACAAGACGACTCTTGCCCGCAGCAACCGAGGCAAGACTGAGAGCCCAAGGACAGACGCAAGGAGATCCACGACTACTGAGCCAAGGCCCGTCGGACAGTTTCATGCCAGAGATAAGGAGTTCACATACCGTCCAGGGGTCACCTGCTATGCTTGTGGTCAACAAGGGCATTATGCTAAACAGTGCCCGAAGCCAAGAGACACGGCACCCAAGCCGAACAATGGTGGGAACAATCCAGCCCCCAAGCGCAACAACTTCAACCCCAGCAGCAACCACAGGAAGGGTCACCTGAACCATGTGACCAGGGAAGAAGCGCAGAATGCCCCAGACATCGTGCTCGGTACGTTCCCTGTCAACACAGTACCTGCCACGGTTTTGTTTGATTCTGGAGCTTCCCATTCGTTTGTTTCGAAGAGTTTTGTTTCACAACACGGTTTTCCGATACTTCCCTTGGAAAAATCTATGATCATCAAGTCCCCCGGAAATAAGCAAATTGCTCAGGGTTACTGCCAAGGAGTGGTCATTGAGTTCGAAGGACTACCATTCCACGCGAATCTCATCGTGTTGGAAAGTAAAGGACTGGATGTCATTTTAGGAATGGACTGGTTAACCACCAACAAAGGATTCATCGACTGTTTCAATCGGACAGTGATTCTCACTCACCATCACGGCAAGACTATAAGAGTTTCCGCTCAAGAAAGGCCACGATCACAGAAACCAAAACTGAACAAGATGGACATCGCAGAATTAAGAAAAGTGCCAGTGGTATGCGAGTTCCCTGATGTGTTCCCGGAAGAACTACCAGGCATGCCACCAGACCGAGAGATCGAATTCAGCATCGAACTAGCACCTGGCACCGCTCCCATTTATAAGAAGCCGTATAGAATGGCACCCTCAGAATTGGTGGAGTTAAAGAAGCAGATAAAGGAATTGTTGGACAAAGGATTTATTCGAGCCAGCTCCTCACCATGGGGTTCGCCTGTGTTGTTCGCCAAAAAGAAGGATGGGACACTAAGGCTGTGCATAGACTATCGAGCCCTCAATATGGTCACCATCAAAAACAAATATCCGATGCCACGAATAAATGATTTGTTTGACCAGCTCGCACAGGCCAAGGTATTCTCAAAAATTGATTTGAGATCGGGATATCACCAATTGAAGGTACGGACGGAAGATATTCCCAAGACAGCTTTCACTTCCAGATATGGGTTATACGAGTTTACAGTGATGCCTTTTGGACTAACGAACGCCCCCGCATATTTCGTCCACCTCATGAACAAAGTATTCATGAAATTCATGGACAAATTTGTGGTGGTATTCATTGACGACATTCTGGTTTACTCAAGGACACCAGAAGAACATGCTGAGCACCTCAGAATTGTTTTGGGAGAATTGAGGAAACATCAGTTGTACGCCAAATTTAGCAAATGCGAATTTTGGCTAAGACAAGTTGGTTTCTTGGGCCATATATTGAACCAAGAAGGCGTGGCCGTAGACCCAGAAAAAGTCAAGGCCATACTGGACTGGAAGCCACCCGCGAATGTTACAGATGTGCGGAGTTTCCTAGGAATGGCCGGATATTACAGGAGATTTATTGAAGGATTCTCCACTGTGGCAAAACCTATAACACAGTTACTCAAGAAGGACAAGAAATTTGTATGGACAGAAGCATGCGAGCAGAGCTTCCAAGAACTCAAGAAAAAGCTAACAACCGCACCAGTCTTAACCGTACCAGACATACACAAGAGCTTTGAAGTGTATTGTGACGCGTCCCGAAAAGGTCTCGGATGTGTGCTAATGCAAGATGGCAAAGTTGTCGCATATGCCTCCAGGCAACTGCGAAAACATGAGGAAAATTACCCAACACATGACCTGGAGCTAGCAGCAGTTATACATGCACTCAAGGAGTGGAGGCACTTTCTGTTGGGAAATCGCTGTGAAATATATACAGACCATAAGAGCCTCAAATATATTTTCACACAGCCAGAGCTGAATTTACGCCAACGACGCTGGTTGGAACTGGTCAAGGACTATGACGTCGGTATTCACTACCACCCAGGGAAAGCAAATGTAGTGGCCGATGCCCTTAGTCGAAACCCCAGCCCGGACAGTGACGGTCAGCAAAGTTTGAGGCCTGAGTTTCAGCGAGAGTTCACTCGGCTCAACATGATGTTAGTCTCTGAGGGCACCATATCGAACCTGGAGATACAACCCACCCTAGTGGAACAAATCAAGAAGGCTCAACAGGGACATCCCAGTATCGAAGGCATAAAGAAGAAAATGAACCTTAGCAAGACTTCAGAATTCGTCACGGACAGTGAAGGGACATTATGGTACCGAGACAGACTTTGCGTACCTAACATTGAGGAACTCAAGCAACAGATCTTGACGGAGAGCCACACCGCTCCATACTCGATCCATCCTGGAGGAACCAAAATGTACAAGGACATTCAGGAAAGATTTTGGTGGCACGGTATGAAAAGAGATATAGCCACATTCATTGCTTGTTGCGATTCATGTCAGCGCATCAAGGCCGAGCACCAAAAGCCAGCAGGGCTACTCCAGCCTAACAGGATACCGGAGTGGAAATGGGATGAAATCGGAATGGACTTCATTGTCGGATTACCCCGATCACAGCGTGGAAATGACGCCATCTGGGTCATCACAGACCGACTAACCAAGGTTGCTCACTTCATTCCCGTGAAGACTACCTACTCCACACAAAGACTGGCAAAACTCTATCTCTCCCGTATAGTTTGCTTGCACGGAGTCCCAAAGACTATAATATCAGACCGAGGCACCCAATTCGTCTCCAAATTTTGGGATCACCTACAACAAGCTCTGGGCACGCAACTAGCTTTCAGTACAGCATACCACCCTCAGACTGATGGACAGACGGAACGTGTGAACCAGATCCTAGAGGATATGCTAAGAGCCTGCGTACTCACCTATGGATCCAGTTGGGAAGAGAGTTTGCCGTATGCCGAATTTGCTTACAACAACAGTTACCAAGCCAGCTTGAAAATGGCACCCTTTGAAGCGTTGTACGGGCGAAGGTGTCGTACCCCATTGAATTGGTCAGAAACCGGTGACAGCCGTATCTTCGGCCCAGACATGCTCAAAGAGGCCGAGGAGAAAGTTAAGCAAATCAGGGACAGACTCAAGACAGCACAGAGCCGCCAAAAGAGCTACTATGATCAGAAGCACCGTGAGGTCAGCTTTGAACCCGGTGATTCCGTATACCTCCGAGTATCTCCTATGAGGGGTCTGCAACGGTTCAAAATTAAGGGGAAGCTAGCCCCAAGGTTTATTGGACCATTTTGTGTAAAGGCACGAAGAGGCACGGTGGCCTACCAACTAGACCTCCCCAAGGAGCTGTCAGACGTCCATGACGTGTTCCACGTCTCACAGTTAAGAAAATGTGTGAGCAATCCAGAAAAACATGTACCTCATGAGGACATTGATATGCAACAAGATCTCACCTACAGAGAAAGGCCAGTAAAGGTTTTAGAAGAGTCTAAACGGAGGACCCGTCAGAAAACGACAAGATTTTTCAGGGTTCAGTGGAGCAACCACACCGAGGATGAAGCCACATGGGAGAGGGAAGATTTCCTCCGAGCAGAGTATCCATATCTATTTGAGGATCAGCCGAAATCTCGAGGACGAGATTTTTCCTAAGGGGGTAGGTGTTGTGACACCCAAGTTTTTATTTGGATTTTTCAAAAAAGATTTCTATTTTGACTTGAGGGGAGCAATTTAAATTTTTCTTTAAGAGAACTCTCCCTCTCATATATTTTTCCATATGGCAAAAGTTTTGTTTGGATTCACCCAAGATCTGCCTTTGGTCTTGGAAGTTCTTACTTTTCATTTGGACTCAAAACAAAATGTTTTTCATTTGGGAAAATAACTTTTGAAAATCTTTTTGAATTTGCAATATGGCTTTTGGAAAGTCCTTTACCACTTTCAACTTTCCCTTCTTACCATGACATTTGTGCAAATCCTCTCCCCAAATCCTTCCCTCACCTTTGGATCATGTTTTACACCTAATCCAGCAAGTTGAACCTCCCCATGTGATTATTCCCATTCAAATTTCATTCAAACAAATTTCTGCCTTCTATTCTACCACTTGGAGATTTACAAAGGAACTCCAACTTTTTTTTGGACTTTTACCACCAAACTTCTTTCCCCTCCTAGTCCTTTGAACCCTCAACCTGGAACCATGAAGATCCACTAGTCTTCAGTTCAAAAATTTCAAACTACACCTGCTACAAGTTTGGACCAGATTTGGCAAATTTGGTGAAATTCATTTAAAACCTTCTCCAAAAATTCCAAGTAAATTCAGGCAGCCCCTGGGTGCTTTGAGTGATCATCTCACCAAGTTACAGCTCCAGAAAAATTTATCTCATAGCCAAAACCTTCTGTCGAACACCTGCAGTGCACTGTCTTTGTCAAAGATCAGAAAGTTCAGAGATTCAGTTCAGTGCTCACTGTCGTTTTCTTCAGAGATGGACATCGATCTCGCCAGTGCCAACGCGTCGCCTTGCTCCTCGTCCTCGCCCCCTTGTTCCTGCACCGCACGAGTTCCTGGCACCTTGCGGGCGTCGGCGACGAGCAGCAGAAGGTGCGCCACCCCGTGACCAACGCTGGCGGCGGCTTTGCGGGCGCCAGCGCGAGACACGGCGCCGACGACGCCACCCAGCGCCGCCCAAACCACCGGAGCTCGCCGCGTGGCCTTCCAATCCCCCGAACGCGCTGCCGCTCTCGTCGTGAACCACAGGGCGCGGAGCGCGCTCTCTACCGCCGTTGAGCCCGTGCTGTCACCTCACCGTGGACCGACGCCATTACGCCAAGACCGACCCCGTTTAGCTGCAAATCGAGTCCAGTAACATCTACTGATGCTGCCCGACCGCTCAAACCCCCTGCCAACCCACTGCTCCGCCGTAATCGCTCGCCGGAGATTCACCGTTCGCGGCCATCCCGTCGATCTACCTATAAATAGGGGCCCCGAGCTTCAACTCGAGCACCCACCAGCCCTGCACTCCCCCTAGAGCACGCCTAGCCACTGGAAGATCCCCGAGGAGGTCTCCTTCCTCGACTCCGGCCGCCGCGACCCGCCACGGGATCCAGCCCGATTCGCCCCCGTGTGTCCTCCTCCGCCTCCATTCTCGTGCCAGTAGCCTCACCTTGCATCCCTCGTTCTGACCCGCGCCTCAATTTGTAGCTTGCAGCCCTCCACCGGAGTTCCCCATCCTCACCCGAGCCACCGTCCGCCGGATAAAGTGTCGCCATCGACATAGTGCTCCCCGTTGGACGAGTCCACCACCCACCGACGCGGAAGAGGACGCTGAAGCTCTTGGTGCCCTCCGTTTCTCCTAACAAGCCGTGGTTCGACGCCGGCGTCCACCTCAGTCTTCGGGCGCCAGCGAGCTTTTCAAACCTGACATGTGGACCCCGCATGTCAGCCTCTGTTCTTTTATTCGCGAACTATTTCTGTTGGCGCCTTCAGGCAAAATACGTTTCCTCCTTTGCGCTTGCGCATTCCCAGCCGAAGCGTTTTCTGTTTTCTCAGTTAAAACCCTGGAACTTTTCTGTTTCATTACAGATAAGTCCCTGGACAGAAACCTTTATAACTTTTTAATAAAAAGGTATTTTTGAGTGATTCTTTTTCTGACAATCTTTAAATTTTGTCTAGTTTTTTATGGGATTTAGTTGAAAAATAATTGGAAATGTTTCTGTGTATGTGTTGGTTTTCACGTTAGTGCCCGTTTCGTGATTTGCCGTAGGTTCCGGGAGGGGTGACGGAGCCGCGAACTTCGCCGAGCTAGACACCGACTTCTCGAAACCAGGCAAGCATGTTTGAACATTTGATATGGAAGAGGTTTTGCATGTTCATGTGAAAGTTTGTGCGTGGCATGTGAGTGTCGATAAATACCGCGTCGCTCGTAAGGCAACGACCCGGTTGTTCCGAAGTTGCGATGACCTCTGATGAGAGATGGCCTAATCATGTGATGACATGAAGGGCAGCAAGGTGGTACTGTTGTAGCATGCCAGCCTTGCGTCATCCGACTCTCTGCGACGTTAACGTGGTTGGAGCTACGTTGTCGTTCTTTTCCCGCATGTTCCGAAGTTGCGATGATCTCTGATGAGAGATGGCCTAATCATGTGATGACATGAAGGGCAGCAAGGTGGTACTGTTGTAGCATGCCAGCCTTGCGTCATCCGACTTTTCCGACGTTAACATGGTTGGAGCCGTGTTACCGTCCCTTCCCTTTTCCGTGCTACCACATGTCTCATTGCCAGGATACGGTTTAGTAAGTTGGTAACCTCTTTCCGTGTACACACCAAACAGAGAGGCCGGGATGATGGTACCTTGGCCCAGGATTAAAGCCAGTCATCCGGTCAGGGGGCATGGGTGTTTCCGGTTGGGACCGAGAGGGGGGCACCCCCTTAGAGCGCGCGTATATAAATTTGATCCCATGCTACGCGAGGTTGTAGCCTCCCCGACTCAAGGTTTTTCTTGAATGTGGCCGAGGGTGATCCCTGGCTTCGGATGGTTGAATTGGGTGTGTACTGGTTAGACGCGTTTCCTCCAAAACACCGCAGATGGAACTAGTCCCCGTGACTACTGAAATCCGTTGCCTGTGGTTAAGTACAAACTCTGCAGAGTCAATTCTTTCCAAATCATCGTATCCATGATCAGTAGTGTAAACATTATACCCATATCTATCCGTGTGAAAAACTTGCCCCCGGTGAACAAACTCAAGTGGTAATTCAGTTTTATTGTTATTCCTGTGGATGGACTAACTTTATATTTGTCTCGTGCTTGTGATAAGTTATGTTCCCGAACTATTGTATTATTGTGTTACAATATAAGCCCTTTATGAGACGTCGCGCAGACGTCCGACTGTGGCGTGTACTCGTTTCTCACTTTAAGTATAAGCCCTTTATGCGATGTCGCTCAGACGTCCGACTGAGGCATGCACTGTCTTTATTTTCTGTTATAAGCCCTTTATGTGGTGTCGCCCCGACGCCCGACTGTGGCATTACTATTCTGCATTTTCCTCTCGAGGAGTCTTTCAGACACTCGTTTGGCACCTGTATTAACGTTCCGCATTTTTCCTCTCGAGGAGTCTTTCAGACACTCGTTTGGCACCCGCATTACTATTCTGCATTTTCCTCTCGAGGAGTCTTTCAGACACTCGTTTGGCACATGTATTAACGTTCCGCATTTTCCTCTCGAGGAGTCTTTCAGACACTCGTTTGGCACCCGCATTACTATTCTGCAGTTTCCGCTCGAGGCGTCATTCAGACCCTCGCTTGGCACCTAGTATTTATTTATGTCTAATCGCACTGGTTAACTTATTCATGTGCTTCATGTTTACATTTGTTATACCTTATGTCCGAACTGTCTTGCGAGTACTTTCATAGTACTCACCTGGCTTGTTGATTTGGCCAGATGTTGACGAAGGCGATCTCTTGGATGAAGAGTTTGATAGCGCGTCCGATGCCTAGAGGAGTCCCAGTCAGTCCTGCGCGATCCCGGATATTGGTCACTTATGTTGTTTACGCTTCCGCCACCCGCAATAAGCCTCCTCGAGCCTCACTCCGACGCTCGATGAGTTGTAGTCTTCTGGAATCACATCACTCGCTTCGCGATGATATTTCCACCACCGTTATTATCGTGAGTTAGAAGTTTGCCACCCTATCCACGGTATTGTTTTATCGGCGTGCCTGTAATAAATTATTGGGCAGTCCCTGCTCAACCTTGTGTTATATTTAGTACTCCTGGTATTTTTCTTCTGTGACCAAGATTATTGTCTACCAGTGAGAAGGAATTCTTCTTCGCTGGTCCGTAAAAGGGATTGGTCTCTCAATAATTATTTTATTGAAAAACCGGTCGTGACATGACGTTATTGGCATTTCGCCATGTCAGAATAATGCACGTACGTGCACACTCGGGGTTCATAATCAAAGGCGTTATTCAGCCCGTTATATGTTATAAAGACCGAATACCTTAGGGAGTGTTCGGCGTCGCGAGTTTGGCCTTATATGCATCAGCTCCGAATCATGTCTTTGGTCAACTGTTGGGTTTGCCCGGCTCCCGTGTTTTGCTACCTTACGTTCTGCTCTATCGGCTAAGGTGGCACCGGGAGAACTACTGCGATTGTGCCCTGGTTCATCTGGACGAGCACCTCTGTAGAGAAAGCCAAAAACTGACTGTCATGATAAAGCGTGAGACTGGTCAACCACTGGATGACTCATCGGAATTTTCGGGATTCCTCCGCATTAACGAAGGACTGGTTTTCCCGGTCATGTACGTACGCGCACCATATTCAGATGGCCGCGGAAATACCTGGGGCTATATAGTAGCCCCACTCTCAAACTCCTATGGTTAAGTGAAAGTGTTAAAGCAATATAGTCCGATTGCCTTGTTCGCCACGCTACCACCTCCTTAATGGACCAAGACGTTGGATCAAGTGTGAAGACGCGCTTTTGCGAACACCCCCCACATTATATGCGTGGGGGCTGAAACCGACGACTGCAAACTTTCAGGTTATATACATATATACATAAACGATCGCACAGGAGGCATAATAATACTTTCAGGCAAAAGTATAAACACAGCCTTTATAGTACAAATAACATTGTTCTTACAATTGGGATACATGTCACTAGAACATGATACTCTTCGAGCACTGAGCCTCTATTAAACGAGCGCCTTCTAGGACTTCTTCAAAATTGTGCTCGGCAGAAACCTGGCCTACGGTCGGATTCTGGTTTGCAATCGTGGTGGCCCCCATCTCCGCCCAGTATGTCTTCACATGGGCAAGAGCCATCCGCGCACCCTCTATGCACGCCGACCTCTTTACAGCGTCAATATGCGGCACAACCCCAAGGAATTATTGCACAAGACCAAAATAACTATTCGGCCTTGGTCCCTCTGGCCAGAGACAATCCACGACAGACCTCATGGCAAGCCCGGACAACCTATGGAGCTCGGCCCACTCGGCCATTTGCTCATTCAACAGGAGCGTACGCGCTGGAGCATGGAACTGCGACCAGAACAACATTTCCACTTCGTGATCTTTTTGATCTTCGAAAAACTTGGTCGCGTCAGCAGCACTCGCTGCCAAATCCAGGTACGCATCCGCAGAACTCCATAATTGATCCAGAAGGGCATACTTAGGATCCCCGAACTTCGTCCGCAACAAAAAGGGCTTCCCGGCCGTGATATTTTCGGCTTGACGTAGCTCCTCCTTCGCCGCTCTGATTTTGAAGCGGGCTTCCTTGGCTGCCACCATGGCTTTCTCCAGGTCCGCCGTCTTCGTTCGGCTCTCCTTTTCAAGAAGCTCATAACGGTCGGCGGCATCTTTCAACTCAATAGCCATCTTGGCTATTTTCTCTTTGCTCTCGCAATGTGCAGCCTGTTCGGCTTTTAACTCTTCGACCGCCTTTAGGGCGGCCGCATCACTCTTCCTGGCTTGCTCCTTGGCTCGGGCAAGTTGTGCCCGAAGGGTCTCCACGACGACAGCTCCATCTGCAGTCACAACATATTACAGATACTAGCATCATACTCCTCTTAATATGTATTGATCATTGGTGAATACATACCCTGTGCCTCGTCAAGCCGCTTGTTTACAAGCACGATGTCGGCATCTGCGGCATCAAGTTGCCGCTTCAGTTCAGCAAACTCACCAGTCCCGCTAGACACCGGACCCGCAGCCGCCTGCACATGAAAGCAGCACGGTTATTACCTGGGACTATGATCCTCTTTTTGCTGTCTTTTTCGACAGCAACCAGAGTCTCAGGGGCTACTATCTACACATGGCACACCTAGCGTGTGCGGTATTGTCAAAAAATATATATATTACTTTGTGTACCTCAAAGCCTCTTAGCAGGCTCACAAAAGCTTCATGCAACCCGCTTTCAGTGGATGAAATCCTCTCAACCACCGTACCCATTAGCGTACGATGCATTTCTAAGATAGTCGCTTGCTCCAGAAGATTCATCAGTGCGTCTGGTCGCACACCGGACAGTCGCGGACTCTTTCTGTGGCTCTCCTTACGAGCCGAGTACTCCAGACTTTGGGTGGCCAAAGGGTTGCCCTCTGGCCTGGGCGGATCAGGAGAAATCCTCCGTGACGACACCTCAGGGTCGCCCGCCTCATGAGGCAGGGAGGCACGGGGAGGCGTTTCGCTCTCCACCATCTCCGGAAGAAGATCCCCCGAAGACGAACTCTGTCGAGAAGGGCTACGATCCGAACTACAAGACATACGTCTCGGTCATTGATCTCAGAAGTGAGGCAGGTTATATTTACTATAAAGTACTTTTGTTTACTTACAACTCGGTGGAGGGCTGGTCCCCTTGCGAGTACTGTGCGGTAAGGATGCCCTCCGGGGTAGGGCCCCCTAACAAAGGTTTCTTCCCTCGTTTGGAAACCATTGTTTCCAAGTCTTTAGAGGTGGCCCTCTTCCTTCCTTGGGGACAAGGAATTTTAGGTTCTTCTCCCCGGTTATCCTCCTTCGCGGAGGCACTAAATCCCCCGGTTTGGATGAACAATGAGTGAGGCCCGCTTTCGGCTTCTTTATTCCCCCCTTTATCTTCCCCTGATGATGATTGATAAGGCACGAGCTCAAGCATTCTGGCCAGTATTGGATCTGTTGAGCCTTCGGGAAGGGGGGCCGAACATCTGAACATCTTCGCCTTTTTTATCCAGTCCTGGTCAAAGAGCGACTTTTCAGAATGATGTTGTGATAAATAAATAGACATCGTGTTCGGCCGAGGAACTACTTAATTGGGTATCTGGACGATTGCAGCTCAGGCCTGCATCCTCAGTGGTGTCCGGACACTTTATTTGTGATCCGAAGAACAATTTGTACATCTCTTCATGCGTCATGCCGAAGAAATGCTGAAGAGCTCGCGGTCCTTCCGGGTTGAACTCCCACATACGGAGAGGTCGACGTTTGCAGGGCAGGACTCGATGAACTAGCATGACTTGCATTACCTTGACAAGGCTGACATCTCTCTCGAGGAGATCTCGGATGCGACTTCGCAATGTCGACACATCATTTGCTGGCCCCCAGTCCAGCCCCTTGTTGATCCATGACGCCAGTTGTGGCGGGGGGCCCGAGCGGAAGGAGGGCGGCTACCCACTTAGTATCGCGGGGAGCTGTGATGTAAAACCACTCCCGTTGCCATAAGCTGGACACCTCCAGGAAGGAACCCTTTGGCCATGGAACATCGGTGCCTTTGCTTATTACGGCACCTCCGCATTCCGCGTGTCGCCCATTAATCATCTTCGGCTCCACATTAAAGGTCTTGAGCCATAAGCCGAAGTGTGGGGTGACATGGAGGAAGGCCTCACACACGACGATGAACGACGAGATGTGAAGGATGGAATCCTCGGCCAGGTCATGGAAATCCAGCCCGTAATAAAACATGAGCCCCCTGACAAAGGGATCTAGACTAAGGCCTAGCCCTCGGAGGAAGTGGGAGACGAATACGACACTCTCGCCGGGTTCGGGAGTGGGAATGACCTGCCCTCGAGCAGGTAGCCTGTGCGAGATTTCGGCGGTCAGATACCTGGCTTCTCTTAGCTTCTTGATGTCCTCCCGTGTGACAGAGGAGGGCATCCACCGACCATGAAGGTTGGATCCGGGCATGATTGGAGGTCCGAAGCGCCTAGCCTAAGCCTTGGGTGTTGGAACTCAAGGTGGGGGAAGGGTTCGATTGAGTGCGAGAAGAAAAGGACAAGCCTTGGCCTCTTTATAAAGAGGGTGAATATCAAGCGTCCTCCGCGTGGCCGTTTGGAACTTGCCTAAAATCGAGGAGTCATACCAATGGGCACGATTGGGTTACCCACACCCGTATTGATGAGAATCCCGTAATAAGGGGGACACGATCTCTGCTTCGACAAGACATGCCAATAAAACCGCCTCGGGAAACGTGCAGTTGCACGCTGGGAGAAACGGTTCGAATAATTACCAGGCCGTGGGGTGATGTCACGTTCTGAAAAGTTGTCAGCAGATTAGATTTGTGGAAATATTATTCTCTCTACGGTGGTATGTGGAAATTTTTTTGCAGAGCCGGACACTATCATTGTGTTCAAAATCTTCTATGGAGTATTCAGAGGAAGAACCCGCCTTGCAATGCCGAAGGCAATCTGCGCGCCGGACTCATCGTCATTGAAGCCTGGTTCAGGGGCTACTGAGGGAGTCCTGGATTAGGGGGTCCTCGGACAGCCGGACTATATACTTTAGCCGGACTGTTGGACTATGAAGATACAAGATTGAAGACTTCGTCCCGTGTCCGGATGGGACTGTCCTTGGCGTGGAAGGCAAGCTTGGCAATATGGATATGTAGATCTCCTCCCTTGTAACCGACTCTGTGTAACCCTAGCCCCCTCTAGTGTCTATATAAACCGGAGGGTTTAGTTCGTAGGACAACAACAATCATACCATAGGCTAGCTTCTGGGGTTTAGCCTCTACGATCTCGTGGTAGATTAACTCTTGTAATACTCATATCATCAAGATCAATCAAGCAGGAAGTAGGGTATTACCTCCATCGAGAGGGCCCGAACCTGGGTAAACATCGTGTCCCCTGCCTCCTGTTACCATCCGCCTTAGACGCACAGTTCGGGACCCCCTACCCGAGATCCGCCGGTTTTGACACCGACACCCGCCACCAGTCAGATAAGCGGGCGGGGCCCGCTATGGACCACCCAGCACCGGGAGGCTCCGGCAGCCTACCTTACAAGGTGGGTTGCCCGGCCTTTACCCGTGAGCTGCGGCAGTTCCAGTGGCCGTCCCACCGCATGTTCAAGCCTGATGTCGACGAGAAGTACAACGGCAAGACCCACCCGTCAGAGTTCCTCAGCATCTACACCATCGTGATGTAAGCCACTGGAGCTCGGGACGATAAGGTGCTTGGCAATTACTTCCCGTTGGCCCTGAAGCCCAATGTCATGTCTTGGTTGATGCACTTGCCGGTGGCTTCCATTTCTTCTTGGTCGGATATGTGTCATGAGTTTGTTGGTGCCTTCACAGGAGGCCACCAAGCTCATGGCCAGGCGAGTGATCTGCATATCATTCCCCAGAAGGAAGGTGAAAATCTGCGCAAGTACATACAGAGGTTCTGCCGAGTGCAATATAACATCCGAGATGTTCAGCCCGCCGCCGTGATCAGCGCATTCCATCAAAATGTGCATAACCGCAAGATGCGTGAACAAGGGTCGAACGTGCGTAATCGGCAATGAACAAAGTCAAGGACGTGGCCGAACTTTATGTTCTGGCCGATAGATGCGCCCGGGCTGAAGAGGGAAGGAAGTACCCCGGCGAAGACGCCGGCGCAGAAACCGACTCTACCGACGAAGGCACCGCCGCCCCGACGAAGAAGGGTTGGCATCGCAACAGGAAACACAAGGGCAAGGTCGTGCTTGCTGTCGAGGGATCCGACGACACCGGCGCCGCCAAGAAGGCCAAGGCAGACAACCCCGGCAAGGAGATTGCCGGGTGCGCCGCTTGCCGGGCCTTGCGGCTGCCGACAAGCCAGGGGGCTCTGACAAGCAGTATTGCAAGATCCACCACACCAAGGGCCACGACTTCCAGAACTGCCGACAAGTCGAGCTGCTTGCTGAAAAGCAAAAAGGCGAGTATGAGAGGCAGGACAAGGAGAAGGGTCAGGATGGTGTCGAAGGATCCGGCAAGAAGCGTGGCAGCCAAGGAGGCCGCCGCGGCAAGGACAACCAGCAAGAGAGGCCCGCTCGGGGCCGCGACAAGAGGCAGGAGGACGATGATCATGACGAGGACGATTAGTCCGGTGAGCATGAGTTCCAGAAGGCTACAGAGGCCATGTGCGTCGATGGTGGCGCCTCGCTGCATACTTCTCACCGCCAGCTCAAGCAATGGGCGGGCGAGATCACAGCAGCAGAGCCGTCGTTCGACGCTCAGCGGCCGCTGAAGTGGTCCAGCACGCCTATCATCTTTGACACCGAGGACCACCCTGATCGCGCAACTGCGGTCGGGTGTTTGCCGTTGTTGGTTTGACCAACGATACGCAAGCTCAGGGTGAACAAGATGCTGGTTGACGGCGGGGCCGGTCTGAACTTGATCTCACCCGTCGTGATCAAAAGGCTGCAAATTCTTGACGGAGACCTCATGGAGATGGTCACGTTTCAAGGGGTCAACCCAGGAAGGAGCCAGCCGAAGGGTAAGGTCACGTTGCATGTGACGTTTGGAAGCGAGTTGAACTACAGGACGGAGAGGATTGTCTTCGATGTAGCCGAGATCCCCCTGCCCTACAACGGGATCCTTGGCCGCCCGGCACTAGCCAAGTTTATGGCGGCGTCGCACTACGCCTACAACATGCTGAAGATGCCTGGGCCGATGACCATCATCACCGTTCCCTGCGACAAGAAGGATGCGCTGATCTACGCCGACCTACTCTACCGGGAAGCAGTTGTAGCAGCTACCGCCAAGGCACTTGCTCCCGCCGCTGAAGCCCCGGGAGGGAAGAAGAAGACTGGCAAGACCTCTCGCACCCACTCCAGCAAGCGCACCTCTTTGGAGTGTTGTGCTACCATCGAGGACGTGCCAGAGAGCTCCACCGGCAAGAGCAAGAAACCTAGAGCTGCGCCACCAGAGACCAAGAAGGTGTCCGTCAGGGAGGACGACACAGGAGGGGATTTCACCATAAGCTCCACCCTCGACAGCAAATAGGAAATCACGCTCGTCACTTTCCTGCGAGCGAATGTCGATGTGTTTGCATGGCAAGCATCAGACGTTCCCGGCGTTCCCAGGGAGGTGGTTGATCACCATCTTGTTGTCTGTCCCCATGCGTGACCCGTCAAGCAGAAGGTCAGGAAGCAAGTTTTGGAATGGCAATAGTTCATCACAGAGGAGATCAGGAAGTTGGAAGCGGCAGGCTTGGTGAGAGCAGTGCTCCATCCGACGTGGTTGGCCAATCCAATGGTGGTGCGCAAGGAAAACGGGAAGTAGAGGCTGTGTATTGACTACATAGATATCAATAAGGCTTGTCCTAAGGACCCCTTCCCGTTGTCGCGCATTGACCAGATTGTTGACTCCACGGTCGGGTGTGATCTATTATCATTCCTCGACGCCTACTCGGGCTACCACCAGATCTTCATGACAAGGGAAGATGAAGAGAAGACAGCATTCATCACCTTATGTGGTACGTATTGCTTTTTACGGACGCCTTTCGGGTTGAAGAGTGCTGGCTCAACGTTCGCAAGGGTGGTCCAAATTGGTTTTGAGCCCCAGCCACATAGAAATATGGAAGCTTATATGGATGACATAGTGGCCAAAACCAAGGACAAGGCAACTCTTGTGCAAGACTTAGAAGAGACGTTTGCCAACCTGCGCAAGATCAACCTCAAGTTGAACCCTAAGAAGTGTGTCTTTGGCGTTCCGTCCGGCAAACTTCTCGGGTTCTTCGTGTCATAGCGTGGGATCGAGGCAAATCCGGACAAGAACAAGGCTATTGAGCAGATCGAGGCGCCCAAGCGGATAAAGGATGTGCGTCGGCTCACTGGTTGCGTTGCCGCCATGAGCAGATTCATCTCCAAGTCTGCTGAGCGTGCTCTTCCCTTTTTCAAAATCTTGAAAAAGGCGGGCCCAATGGAGTGGACCCCAGAGGCTGAGGCAGCACTGCAGGATTTGAAGAAATACCTCTCCTCTACACCGATACTAGTTGCGCCCAAATCACAAGAGCCATTGCTGGTATATCTGGCGGCAACGAACCAAGTGGCCAGCGTCGCGCTAGTGGCACAGAGGGAGGTCGACGAAGAGGCAGTGGCAACGGCGGGGCTGGAGGATGGCAAGCCAGAGATTCCCCCGGCAGGGCCTGGCGCCGGCAAGGCAAGGCCCCCGGTAGAGTCTAACGCCATCGGGACAGGCCCCGTGCAACCAAATGAAGTGGTGCAGAGGAAGAAGATGATGCAGCACCCGGTTTACTTTGTCAGCTCCCTCTTGCAGGGGGCTAGGTCAAGGTACTCCGATGTGCAGAAACTGCTCTTCGGCCTCCTTATGGCCTCAAGGAAGCTGCGTCATTACTTCCAGGCACATGAAATTACCATCGTCACCTGCCTCCCATTGCAACGGATACTGCATAACCCGGACTCAACCAGGAGGATCGTGGGGTGGGCCTTGGAGCTGTCTAGCTTTGGTTTGAAGTTTGAAAGTACTTCGACAGTCCAGAGCACAGTCTTGGTGGAGTTCATTGCGGAATGGAACTCTACGCCCGATGAAGAGATCCAGGAGAACACTCTCCCCGACAAGGAGGCAAGTCGCAACTGGATCATGTACTTTGATGGGGCTTTCTTGCTGCAAGGCGCCGGTGCTGGTGTGCTGCTTGTCGCACCCACCGGAGAGCACCTTAAGTATGTAATCCAGATGCACTTCCCCAGGGAGATGTCCACGAACAACACTACTGAATACGAGGGGCTGCTTGCCGGTCTCAGGATCGCGGCAGACCTCGGGGTTAAGAAGCTCATCGTTATGGTGATTCACAGCTTGTCATTAGGCAAGTCAACAAAGATTACCAGAGCCCGTTGATGGAGGCCTACGTAGATGAGGTGAGGAAGCTGGAGGAGCGCTTCAATGGTATACAAGCGGAGCACGTTCCCTGGGCGGAGAACGACATCGCCGACTACCTGTCGAAGCGCGCTGCCTTCAAATTACCTGTGGAACCAGGTACTTTTGTGCTTCGGTTAACTCAACCATCCGTCGAACCATCAACATAGCAGAAGAAGCGGAGGAAATCAGGCCCCGACAAGTACTTTCCCGCCGAGCCCCCTGGCGCGCCGGCCAGGATGTTGCCGTGGATACTGAGCCCGCCAAGAGGCAGCCGACTCTGGCAGGGCGTCAAGCTCTAGTTGTAGAGACGGCCGCTCCCACGGCAGAGGAAGTGCCTTTGGTCCTTGCCGTCAAGCCCCGGGCTCTGGCATGGGCACAACATACTGTCTGATTCCTCCAAATAGGGGAGCTTCCCAAGGAGCAGGAAGAAGTGGAGAAAGTAGCCCGTCGGTCTGCTATGTATCAGTTCGTCGATGACGTCCTGTACAGGAAAAGGCCGAACGGTGTGAAATTGAAGTGCATTCCCCGGAAGGAAGGACTTGAGCTGTTGGCAGAGATACATGGAGGCATATGTGGCTCCCACATAGGGTCAAGGGCCCTTGCCGGTAAGGCATTCCGGCAAGGTTTCTTCTGGCCCACCGCCCTCCAGGATGCAACGAAACTAGTAACCAGGTGTGAAGCGTGCCAGTTCCATTCGAAGAAGGTTCATCAACCAGCTCAAGCCCTTTAAACAATTCCTCTCTCCTGTCCATTTTTAGTCTGGGGGCCCAACATATTGGGCCCTTTCCCCCGCGCTGTCGGGGGCTTTGAGTACTTGTATGTTGCAATCGACAAGTTCACAAAGTGGCCGGAGGTGGAGGCAGTGAGAAAGGTAACATCACAGTCAGCTGTCAAGTTCTTCAAGGGGCTAGTCTGCCGTTTTGGTGTGCCCAACAGGGTCATCACCGACAATGACACGCAGTTCAAAATCCACACCTTCAGGCAGTACATCCAAGACCTCGGCAGCAAGGTCTGTTTCGCCTCTGTGGCACACCCACGGAGCAACGGCTAGGCGGAGAGGGCAAATGCAGAAGTACTGCGAGGCCTGAGAACAAAGACTTTTGACAAGCTGCACAAGAGCGGAAGGCGCTGGATTGATGAGATGCCAGCGGTTCTTTGGTCGATCAGAACGACGCCAAATCGAGCCACCAGCCAAACACCCTTTGCCCTGGTATACGGGGCAGAAGCAGTTCTCCCCACAGAACTCACATACGGGTCACCTCGAGTGCTCGCTTATGACGAGTTTGAGCAAGAGCAATTGCGGCAAGATGATTCAACGCTCCTCGAGGAAGATCGTCTTCGGGCGGCTGTAAGAGCAGCACACTACCAGCAAGCCTTGCGCCGCTACCATAGCCGCAGGGTTCATGCCCGAAGCTTTGACGAAGGCGACCTTGTTCTTCGGCGCGTTCAATCGGCCAAGAATTCCAACAAGTTTACGCCGAAGTGGGAAGGCCCTTATCGGGTAATACGAGTCACCAGGCCCGGCGTAGTCTGCCTGGAGACCAAAGATGTTGTTCCAGTGAGTAACCCCTGGAACATTGAACATCTTCGCAAGTTTTATCCGTAAGGTGCGGTTGCCGGGCCCCTCGGCAAACCACCTTTTGTACAAGCCTTGTCGGCAAGGTATGTAACCCTCTGTACAAAGCCAGGCGCAGACCCTGAGCATGAATAAATGAAGCGCTGGCGCCCTAAGTTTTAGCATGCATGCTAGTGTAAGTATCTCCCTCGGTTAGGGTTGATAGTGCTTAGCGGTGGCTAACCCCTAGCATAGAGATCGAGTGTGTGTTTCTCTGTTCCTTTCCGTCCTCTTTGACTCGTAGTATACGCGGACGTTTCTGCTGGGCTGTTTGGAAGAAAGAGAACGAGCCGGCGCTCTGGCCTCAGCAAGCCAAGGTGTCGGGGGTTGCAGATTCAAGAATCCAACCACGGCAAGCCAAGGCTGCCGGGGGCTGCAGATTCAGATAAGTCCTTTATCCCCTGTTGTGCATTTCCGTATGAAGTTGGGACAAATGAAACCTCGTTTTACTCCTCGACCACCGTGCTCCCCCTTTTTCCCTGTACCCAAGTCCCTGGGTCGGAACCAGGTCGTAGTCACGGTGGCAAGGAAACAAACGCAGGGCCTAACTCTACTTCACCCCTGCCTCCGCCGAGAGCGTGAGAATGGTCGACTGAAGTAAGGGGACGACAAGGCCTGTTGCCAGGCGATAATGTTTATCTTAAAAATAACAAGGATTCATTACTTGGCATGGGCCTCGCTCACGAACAAAGAACCCGGCAAGCACCCTTTTTCATTAAAAACATCCCATACAGGTACAATTCATACGGAATAAAAAACATGAGCGAGGGGATTACAATCATAAACATATCATTTTCATGGTCTAGCAAACATTGTTCTAAAGGATCACTAGGAGGCACGGCAATAGAAGCAAGACCAATAATTTCATCTTTACTAGGCAATTTCTCATCACGGGGTTGTCTAGAAATTTAGCAAAATTAAACTCATGAAACATATCACCCAAACCAATAGTAACAACATCCTTTTCGCAGTCTATCCTAGCATTGACAGTGTTTAAGAAGGGTCTACCAAATATAATGGGACAAAAGCTATCTTGTGGGGAACCAAGAACAAGAAAATCAGCAGGATATTTAACCTTCCCACACAAGACTTCAACATCTCTAACAAACCCAATCGGTGAAGCTTAATTGTGACATCAATTTCTTCTATCTCAGCAGGTGCAATATCATGCATAATTTCTTTGTATAAGGAATGAGGTATTGCACTAGCACTAGCACCCATATCACATAAGCCATGATAACAATGATCTCCTATTTTAACAGAAATAACATGCATGCCTACAACAGGTCTATGTTTATCTTTAGCACCAAGCTTAGCAATTCTAGCAGTTTCCTCACAGAAATAAATAAAATGCCCATCAATATTATCTGCCAAGAGATCTTTAACTATAGCAATATTAGGTTCAACTTTAACTTGCTCAGGAGGTTTGTGTGCCCTAATATTACTTTTGTTGACAACAGTTGAAGTTTTAGCATGATCCTTTATTCTAACAGGGAAAGGTGGTTTCTCAACATAAGCAGTAGGAACAATAGGATCATTATAAGTGATAGTCTTTTCTTCAACTTTAATAGGTGCAACTACTTTTACTTCAATGGGAGGATTATATTTAAACCACTTCTCCATAGGGAGATCAATATGAGTAGCAAATGATTCACAGAAAGAAGCTACAATCTCAGAGTCAAGTCCATATTTAGTGCTAAATTCACGGAAAGCATCGGTATCCATAAAAGATTTAACACAATCGAACTTAGGTGTTATACCTGACACTTTACCTTTATCGAGGTCCCAATCTTCAGAGTTGCGTTTAATTCTTTCCAATAAATCCCATGTGAATTCAATAGTCTTCATCATAAAAGAGCCAGTACAAGAAGTATCGAGCATGGATTGATTATTACGAGAAAGCCGAGCATAAAAATTCTGAATAATCATTTCACTTGAGAGGTCACGATTGGGGCATGAATATAACATTGACTTAAGCCTCCCCCAAGCTTGAGCGATGCTTTCTCCTTCGCGAGGCCAAAATTATATATATAATTACGATCACGATGAACAAGATGCATAGGATAAAACTTCTGATGAAATTCCAATTTCAATCGATTGTAGTTCCATGATCCCATATCATCACATAGCCTATACCATGTCAATGCATCTCCCTTCAAAGATAAAGGGAAGACTTTCTTCTTGATAACATCATCGGGCTTAACTGCAAGCTTAAATAATCCACAAACTTCATCCACATAGATTAAGTGTAAATCGGGATGCAATGTTCCATCTCCTGTAAAAGGATTAGCCAGTAGTTTCTCTATCATACCCGAAGGAATTTCAAAGTAGACATTTTCAATAGGTTCAGTAGGTTGAGGAGCAACTATTTTCTCTATTGGTCAGGGTGAAGATACCCCGAACAAGCACCTCAAAGTATTAGTTTCCATAGTAACAAGTGACAGTCAATTTCAGCACACTGTATAAAATTTTCCTTACCAAAGGCGCTTCACTCCCCGGCAACGGTGCCAGAAAAGAGTATTGATGACCCACAAGTATAGGGGATCCATCGTAATCCTTTCTATAAGTAAGAGTGTCGAACCCAACGAGGAGCAGAAGGAAATGACAAGCGGTTTTCAGTAAGATATTCTCTGCAAGCACTAAAATTATCGGTAACACATAGTTTTGTGATAAGGTAATTTGTAACGGGTAACAAGTAATGAAAGTAAAAAAAGGTGCAGCAATATGGCCCAATCCTTTTTGTAGCAAAGGACAAGCCTGGAAAAACTCTTATATAGAGAAAAGCGCTCCCGAAGACACATGGGAATTATCGTCAAGCTAGTTTTCATCACGCTCATATGATTCGCGTTTGGTACTTTGATAATTTGATATGTGGGTGGACCGGTGCTTGGGTGCTGTCCTTACTTGGACAAGCCTCTCAATTATGATTAACTCCTATTGCAAGCATCCGCAACTACAAAAGAAGTACTAAGGTAAACCTAACCATAGCATGAAACATATGGATCCAAATCAGCCCCTTACGAAGCAACGCATAAACTAGGGTTTAAGCTTCTGTCACTCCAGCAACCCATCATCTACTTATTACTTCCCAATGCCTTCCTCTAGGCCCAAACAATGGTGAAGTGTCATGTAGTCGACGTTCACATAACACCACTGGAGGAGAGACAACATACATCTCATCAAAATATCGAACGAATACCAAATTCACATGACTACTTATAGCAATAATTCTCGCATGTCCTCAGGAACAAACGTAACTACTCACAAAGCATATTCATGTTCATAATCATAGGAGTATTAATATGCATATAGGATCTGAACATATGATCTTCCACCAAATAAACCAACTAGCATCAACTACAAGGAGTAATCAACACTACTAGCAACCTACAGGTACCAATCTGAGGCTTGGGGACAAAGATTGGATACAAGAGATGAACTAGGGTTTGAGAGGAGATGGTGCTGGTGAAGATGTTGATGAACATTGACCCCCTCCCGATGAGAGGATCATTGGTGATGACGATGGCGATGATTTCCCCCTCCCGGAGGTAAGTTTCCCCGGCAGAACAGCTCTGCCGGAGCCCTAGATTGGTTCCGCCAAAGTTCCGCCTCGTGGTGGCGGAGCTACTTCCCGAAAGCTTGCTTATGATTTTTTTCTCGGACAAAAGACTTCATATAGTAGCATTGGCCTGCCAGGGGGCCCACGAGGGAGGGGGCGCGCCTAGGGGGGTAGGGCGCGCCTCCCACCCTCATGGCCAGGGTGTGGCCCCCCTCTGGTATTTTCTCTGCTCAGTATTTTTTATTAATTCCTAAAATGACTTCCGTGAAGTTTCAGGACTTTTGGAGCTGTGCATAATAGGTCTCTAATATTTGCTCCTTTTCCAGCCCAGAATTCCAGCTGCCGGCATTCTCCCTCTTCATGTAAACCTTGTAAGATAAGAGAGAATAGGCATAAGTATTGTGACATAACGTGGAATAACAGCCCATAATGCAATAAATATCGATATAAAAACATGATGCAAAATGGATGTATCAACTCCCCCAAGCTTAGACCTCGCTTGTCCTCAAGCGGAAGCCGATAACGATAAATATGTGCACATGTTTAGAGATAGAGGTGTCAATAAAATAAAATACGGACATGAGGGCATCATGATCATTCTTATAACAACAACATATATGGATATCGTCATATGATTTCTTATGCTCAAGTAATAATCTATTCTCAATGTAAAGTATGAATTAGAAACTTCATTGCAAACTAACAAACTATGATCTCAGTCATTGAAGAAATTGCAATTTATCATAACATCGGAAAGAGTCAAATAAGAGCTTTTTAGAAAGTCCACATACTCAACTATCATTTAGTCTTTCACAATTGCTAACACTCACGCAACACTTGTGGTTATGGAGTTTTAATCGGACACAGAGAAAGATAGGGGCTTATAGTTTCGCCTCCCAACCTTTTACCTAAAGGGTAATGTCAACAATAATATTTCAAGCTAACTTACATCCAATTGGATATATATATATATCAGGATCTTTCCAACACAATGTGCTTTCCAAAGGATAAAATGTAAAAAGGAAAGGTGAAGATCACCATGACTCTTGCATAAGGTAAAAGTAAAAGATAGGCCCTTCGCAGAGGTAAGCAGAGGTTTTCATGTGCTTTATGGTTGGATGAACGAAATCTTAATGCAAAAGAATGTCACTTTATATTGCCACTTGTGATGTGGACCTTTATTATGCAGTCTGTCGCTTTTATTTATTCCACATCACAAGATCGTATAAAGCTTATTTTCTCCACACTAATAAGTCATACATATTTAGAGAACAATTTTTATTACATGCAACGATGACAACTTACTTGAAGGATCGTACTCAATCCATAGGTAGATATGGTGGACTCTCATGGCAAAACTTGGTTTAAGGATATTCAGAAGCACAAGTAGTATCTCTACTTGGTTGAAAGAAGTTGGCTAGCATGAGAGGGAAAGGCAAGCTCAACATGTTGGATGATCCATGACAATATACTTTATTTTGGATATAAGAAAGCATAACCCATTACGTTGTCTTCCTTGTCCAACATCAACTCTTTAGCATGTCATATTTTACTGAGTGCTCACAATCATAAAAGATGCCCAAGATAGTATATTTATATGTGAAAACCTCTCTTTCTTTATTACTTCCTATTAATTGCAATGATGACCAAAACTATGTTTGTCAACTCTCAACAACTTTTAATCATTGTACTCTTTATATGTGAAGTCATTACTATCCATAAGATCAATATGATCTCTTTATTCCTTTTTATTCCTTTCTATTTCTTTTATTCACTCAAGATCATAGCAAGATAATCAAGCCCTTGACTCAACACTAATCTTTATTATATAGCTCACGGACTCGATTACATAGAGGGATCATAAAGCAAAACTCAAAACGAGATCATACTAAAACTTTATTCTACTAGATCAAGATATTACCAAAAAGATCGAACTAAGAAAAACGGTAAAGATAGGAGTGTGATGGTGATACGATACCGGGGCAACTCCCCCAAGCTTGGCAGTTGCCAAGGGGAGAGCCCATACCCATGTGATTATATCTCTTTTGCCGGTGAAGGAGATGGAGTTGTTGATGATGTAGGCTTGTCGTTCCTCTTCCAAGGCATAGGCTCACCATCATAGAAGGGTGATCGAGTCTCCGGGATCCTTAAATCTGCAGCCAAAATCATCCTCTTGAATCTATATTCGTACTCACAGTTTTGGTTTTGCAGGTCATAGATCTGGGCTTGGAGGTGCTCGATTTTCTCATGAAGCTTGAAGATGGCCTCCCCAATCTCCTTGGCGTCCACCTTGTGGTTGTTGGTGAACTCCGTGATCATTATGTGATTGGAGTCGAGTCCATGCCCCACCATCTCCTGACACTTGAAAACTTGTTGTTCCATTGCCTCGAGCCTTGTCTCCACGCTTCCGGTCCTCCTTGGTCCCCCAACATCGCGGATGTGCAACAACCCCTCACGCATCTCGATGGTTTGAGGATGTTCCAGCACTTCCGCGAGGTATGGGTTGATGACCTTCTCGAAGAACTTGTCCTTGGGGGCACTTGGAGACGTCATGGTGATCTAGATCTGTCAGAAAAACAGCTCGAAACAAGAACAGAGGATAATTGCGTGATACGGTGGTCAAAACCTTCGGGAGATTATATAATGAATTTTTACCGACCAAAAGAAGTATCGTGCAAGAGAAAACGGAGTCCGGAGAGTATACGAGGTGCCCACGAAGCAGGGGGCGCGCCCTCCACCCTCGTGGATGCCTCGTGTCCTTCCCGGACTACTTCTTATTTTCCTATATTTCTAAATATTCCAAAACAGAGAAAAATTGCCATTAGAACATTTTTGGAGTCGGTTTACTTACCGTACCACATACCTATTCCTTTTCGGAGTATGAAACGTTCTGGAAAGTGTCCCTTATGTATTCCTTCGGGGTTACGGTTTCAATAACATTAGTTTCAACATTTATAGGATTACTTGAGATATAATGTTTGATTCTTTGACCGTTCACCACCTTCGGATTTGTGCCTTCAAAGTTGTTGATTTTTATGGCACCGGAACGATAGACCTCCTCGATAACGTAAGGACCTTCCCATTTAGAGAGAAGTTTTCCTGCAAAAAATCTGAAACCAGAGTTGAATAGCAACACATAATCACCTACATTAAACTCACGCTTTTGTATCCTCTTGTCATGCCATCTTTTAACTTTTTCCTTAAAAAATTTGGCATTCTCATAGGCTTGGGTTCTCCATTCATCAAGTGAGCTAATGTCAAATAGCCTCTTCTCACCGGCAAGTTTTAAGTCATAATTGAGCTCTTTAATGGCCCAATATGCCTTATGTTCTAGTTCGAGAGGTAAGTGACATGCTTTTCCATAAACCATTTTATACGGAGACATACCCATAGGATTTTTATATGCAGTTCTATAGGCCCATAATGCATCATCAAGTCTCTTGGACCAATTCTTTCTAGATCTATTAACAGTCTTTTGCAAAATTAATTTAAGCTCTCTATTGCTCAATTCTACTTGACCGCTAGATTGTGGGTGGTAGGGTGATGCAATTCTATGATTAACATCATATTTAGCAAGCATTTTACGAAAAGCACCATGAATAAAATGTGAACCACCATAAGTCATTAAATATCTAGGGACTCCAAACCTCGGAAAAATAACTTCTTTAAGCATCTTAATAGAGGTGTTATGATCATCACTACTAGTTGGAATAGCTTCTACCCACTTAGTAATGTAATCGACAGCAACTAAAATATGTGTATACCCATTAGAGGAAGGAAACGGTCCCATATGATCGAAACCCCAAACATCAAATGGTTCAATAACGAGTGAATAATTCATAGGAATTTCTTGACGTCTACTAATATTACCAATTCTTTGTCATTCATCACAAGACAAGACAAACTTATGGGCATCTTTGAAGAGAGTAGGCCAATAAAACCGGATTGCAATACCTTATGTGCAGTTCTATCTCCAGCGTGGTGTCCTCCGTAAGCTTCGGAGTGACACTTGCGTAGGATCTGTTCTTGTTCATGCTCAGGTATACAACGTCTAATAACACCATCTACTCCTTTATAAAGGTGTGGGTCATCCCAGAAGTAATGTCTTAAATCATAGAAAAACTTTTTCTTTTGCTGGTATGTGAAACTAGGTGGTATAAATTTAGCAACAATGTAATTAGCATAATCAGCATACCATGGAGCAGTACGAGAGGCATTTATGACAGCTAATTGTTCATCAGGAAAGCTATCACCAATAGGTAGTGGGTCATCAAGAACATTCTCTAACCTAGACAAGTTGTCTGCAACGGGGTTCTCAGCTCCCTTTCTATCCATAATATGCAAATCAAATTCTTGTAGTAGGAGAACCCATCTAATAAGTCTAGGTTTAGCATCTTTCTTTTCCATAAGATATTTAATAGCAGCATGATCAGTGTGAATAGTTACTTTAGAATCAACAATATAAGGTTTGAACTTATCACAAGCAAATACAACTGCTAAGAATTCTTTTTCAGTAGTAGCATAATTTCTCTCGGCACTGTCTAGAGTTTTACTAGCATATTGTATAACATTTAATTTGTTATCAACTCTTTGTCCTAGAATAGCACCTACAGCATAATCGCTAGCATCACACATAACTTCGAAGGGTAAATTCCAATCAGGTGGCTGAACAATAGGTGCAGTGATCAAAGCTTTCTTAAGTATTTCAAATGCTTCTACACAATCATCCTCAAAGACAAAAGGTATATCTTTTTGTAATAGATTAGTCAGAGGCCGAGAATTTTTTTAGAAGTCTTTAATGAACCTCCTATAAAAACCAGCATGACCAAGGAAACTTCTTATACCTTTGATGTCCTTAGGACACGACATCTTTTCAATAGCATCAACTTTAGCTTTATCAACTTCAATACCTCTTTCAGAAATTTTATGCCCCAAGACTATGCCTTCATTAACCATAAAGTGGCATTTCTCCCAATTCAAGACAAGATTAGTTTCTTCAGATCTCTGCAAAACTCGATCAAGGTTGCTCAAGCAATCATCAAAAGAGGATCCATAAATAGAGAAATCATCCATGAAAACCTCACAAATCTTTTCACAAAAGTCAGGGAATATAGCCATCATGCATCTTTGAAAGGTCGCAGGTGCATTACATAAACCAAAAGGCATACGTCGCAAAAGTACCGAAAGGGCAAGTAAAAGTGGTCTTTTCTGGATCCTCTGCTGACACAGGTATTTGAGAGAAACCAGAGTAACCATCTAGAAAGCAAAAATGTGTATGTTTGGATAATCTTTCTAGCATTTGATCAATGAATGGCAAAGGGTAATGATCTTTTTTAGTAGCTTTATTTAATTTACGGAAATCAATTACCATCCTATAACCTGTAATAATTCTTTGCGGAATCAATTCATCTTTATCATTAGGAACGACAGTAATACCTCCCTTCTTAGGGACACAATGAACATGACTTACCCACTGACTATCAGCAACGGGATAAATTATACCTGCCTCAAGGAGCTTTAATACTTCCTTTCTTACCACTTCTTTCATCTTAGGATTTAGCCGTCTTTGGTGATCGATAACTGGTTTGGCATCTTTCTCCAAATTTATTTTGTGTTGACACAGAGTGGGACTAATGCCCTTAAGATCATCAAGAGTATATGTCGTGGAGTTGTCACGACAGATGTCCTAGTGTAAGGACTTAGTCGTGAGGCCAACGCATCTATGGGGTAGCTTGAGAGGGGTTGAGTGGAATCGAGAGACGCAACACAAGACAAGGATTTAGACAACTTCGGGCCCCGGGAAACATCATCCGGTAACAACCCTACATGTTGTTTGAGGCTAGGTCTCATTATCATCACGAGGGAGTCGCCGTAAACCGGCTCTTTGTGTCTAACCCTAGAGATTGTTTCTTCTTGCTTGTCCCTCTTTGGGGATCCCTGCCCCTCCTTATATAAGTTGAAGGGGCGGGTTACATGTGGAGTCCTATTAGGATTAGGACTAGTCTATCTTCTAATACAAACCGAATACAAGTCCGGGTCTTAACTCCTTGTAAGGTAAATATTCTTCACGCCTTTCCTCTTAAACTAGCCCACCATTAATATAAACCGGCCTTCTGGGCCTTGGGCCTTGTCATCCTGTCTGTCCCGCACGCCGGGTTACCAGTGAGTCATAATGTTAAGGCAGGTTGCTTGTAAACCGTCTGGTCAGGGCGGGTCGCCAGTGAATCGCCAAGTGTCAACCGGGTCTCAAGTAAACCGCCAAGTCCGGCCGGATCATATTTCCGGCCGGGTCATACCGCGGGGTATATCCCCAACATTAGCCCCCAGTTTAATTTGGATTTATCCATGTTAAACTGATCCTGTAAAAGAAACACAATAACAAATTTGACAGATATGCTCCGGGTTAAGAATTCTTGTAAGCCGGCACTTGATCATCCATAAGTCCTTGTCATTTCTTCCTTCTGAAAAATCCAAGTCAATAGACCAGCTTCATAATCAATTTGCTTGCAGAAGATATTTTGTAAATAAAGAATCCATTTGAATCAGCCTTCAATGCTCTGATTTGACAAAAATATTGGTCTTCAAATATTCAGCTGATATCAGTCGGTTTGAAAATTTCGATCTTGCCGGATTATCATTGCCAAAATCTCCGGGTTATAAAAGACTAATAATGCCGAGTCATAATTGTTTGTTGACACCGGGTCATGTAATTAATCTTCCTGATTTGCTCAAAACTGATAATTTGAAGACGTTCCTCCTTTATATGTATAATACATGTAGCCCCCAAGTCTTTAAGAGGAGAACATAGTGATAGCTTTAAGACTTGCTTCAATATAAATGTTGAAACCTTGAAGAAATCCATGTTGTTCATCCCAGTCACTAGTAAAAGCTGAATACTCCATATTATGTAGCCCCCAAGTGCCGGGTTGTCATGCTTGCAGCAACCTGGGACTTGTAATTGCATGATGCTCAAAAAACTTCAACCAGTGTAGCCCCCAAGGGCCGGGTCATTATGCAATAATGAGCAGGGACTTTATAAATATGATCATGCTTCATTGAAAATAACATCATATGATGTAACTCCACCGTGGGGCTTTGAACCCACGTCCACAAGGTTAAGAGCTTTGTGCTTTACCAACTGAGTAGTGGACCTTTCAATATAATGGTTTTAAAACTTGTGTACCTTGAATTGTTGACAGGAGCAATTGGTAGCCCCCAAGGGCTGGCTCATTACAATGTGATGAGTCAGATCTTCAATAAGGTGAGCAAACAATGACCTTGCATTAGCCCCCAAGTATCATGGTGCATGCTTGCAGCGACATGAGACTTGCATACTTGATGTAATCTCAATTTGAATAATGTAGCCCCAAGTGCCAGGTCGTAAGCCTGGAGCGACTCGGGACTATTCCTTCAATTGTATAATAAATCATATCCAATAATATCCATTGCGCTAAAGCGACTTTGAAAACCTCAATGATAATATTGGTTATTGATAACCGTAATAAAATCCAGCCATGTTGGCTATTAAAGATTTGAATAATATAACCTGGTTTGAAAACCGGTTCCTGCAATATAAACCAGTATATCCATGCAGATATGATGTATGCTATGATGATCTAACGATGATGCAATGTATGATGCAATATATGATGATGTATTCGTATGATAACAGAATACTTCAATGAAACTAGCATGATAGCCACTGGAGTATCCTCGCTTTCTGTAAGCCGACTCTCACATGACCCAATTGAAGTTTTAACCTGGATAAGTTCAGGGTCTTGTTTAAAGATTGACTTATCGAGAGTACACGAGGTCGGAGTAGCATCATGCAAACAGGCGGGTTTAACCAAGTTTCAATGAAGGAGGCTTAGTAGCCTGGGTTCATCCTCGCTATCTGTAAGCCGTGCCCTCACATGACAAACCGGTGTTTTAACCTTAACGAGTTCAGGGTCTTGTTTTAAAGATTGACTGTTAAGAGTTCGTCGGGCCAATCAGGATTACCTGATGAAGAAGCAACTAGCATACAGGCAGGATGACCCGGAAGGGTTATGTACTCTTTGGTGAATACACCTATGTTTGAACAAGATAACCCAGTCAAAAGGGTAGTAACGCTATGTTCTCTTTGGTGAATATACCTATGTTTGAACATGAAGCCCCCAAGTGACATATTCGGTTAAGAGGGTAGTAAAGCTATGTTCTCTTTGGTGAATACACCTATGTTTGAACAGGAAGCCCCCAAGTGACATATTCGGTCAAGAGGGTAGTAACGCTATGTTCTCTATGGTGAATACACCTATGTTTGAACTGGAAGCCCCCAAGTAACCATAATAAGCTGAGCCAACAAGGCAAGATACCCATGTTTGAACCGCACATCATGGCAGCAAGTTCTCTTTGGCAACCTTAACTCGAACTTGCGAGAGATGAATTCTTTTTGAACCGGAGTTTTAAACCGGATATTGAGAGCTTCAAAGCTTTGCGAGAAAACAGATTTCCCTTGAACCGGATTTTAAACTGGAATTCTTCATTTTGAGCCGTAAATTTTCTGACGGCCTTTAAATTTTCATCAATATAGAAGTAGTCTTCGGGGCCGGGTTGTTTTTCCCTCCAATGACCCAGAGTTCTTGATTTTCTGATACTGGCCAATTTTGCCGAGTCATGTCATTGTAGCCCCCGAGTCTTAAGACGACTCGAGGAGTTGTCTTGAGATTCTCCATATTTGACCGTGATATAAACCGGTATGATTCATTCAACAGCTCAGTGATATAATAGCCCATTTTGAAGTAGATAACTGGTCCTGCATTAGAGAACTTGCAAGATAGAGTAATTGCTCTGTTAATAGAAAGAAATATGTAATATAAAAATATACTGGATGGATTTCACCTATTATGTCAGGCCAAAAATTATCCACCGCGGAATTGATGATCAGCACGGTGAAACTGAAATCAATGACGGCCGAGTCAGCCGCGGGAGTAGACAGACGAGCCGGCCGCGACGTTGTAAGTCAGTGCGGATGGGAGAGTCGGTAGCAACGTTGTAAGCCGGTGCGGACGAGTGAGTCAACCGCAGGCGCGGTAAGCCGTGCGGACGGGCGAGTAATCGCAAGCGCGGTAAGCCGCTCGGACGGGCGAGTTAATGTAGACCGGGCCACAGGGGCGGCAACTTGCGCACGTCCGTTCATCGGGTAGTGTGGCACAGACGAAAACGT
Source organism: Triticum aestivum (assembly GCF_018294505.1). Taxonomy (NCBI): domain Eukaryota; kingdom Viridiplantae; phylum Streptophyta; class Magnoliopsida; order Poales; family Poaceae; genus Triticum; species Triticum aestivum. The sequence continues at coordinate 499,778,686 of NC_057799.1, forward strand.
CGCTGCAGAACGTTACCAGTGCGTCCTCCATACCCGCAGTATAATACCTTATTTGTAATGAACAATTGTCCTGCCAAACAATATTACATGCCCATGTAATTGTTCTCAGACGAATTAACATGCTGATAAAAGACAGAGGAAATATATCACCTGATGCATTGGGATGACAAATGATCTTTGCACGTCCATAATTTAACTGGGATACGGAGCCCAACAGCAACATGAACGATGACTTAATCCATGTCCATCCTTTTTTATCTCTCCTTTTTTTTTCTTTGTCAATCGTCCAATCAGCTCCCCACCTTTCCTTTCTTCAGGTGGCAACCAGCAGGAGAGCATGCCTGGGGGCAGCGGCTCAGAGGCAAAACCAAGCAGGAGCGACTCGAGGCGCGGTAGCCTAGAGGCGAGGCAGCAGGTGACGGCGACTCGCAGCAGACACCAAGACGGAGGTGGTTGAACAGGTGAGCCGGCTGGCGGCGACCGTGAAGCAGGACCACGGCCGCGGAGGCGTTCGAGCCGGGTGCGCAGGCGCACGGGCCACGGCCGTGGAGAGCGGCGGGTCAATTTTCCGGCGAGCTAACCTCGGGGGCAGAGCAGTTGATTTTGGCCTCGTGTGATTAGTACACGATCCCATGTGAGTACGGCTCTTCATCCCAAACCTAGGAATCTATGCCAAGTCACTTTTCCTATGTGGTATGGAAATAATAACTGATGGGTGCTTTCCACTTGATCTGGTGATAGCTACTTTTTGCCCTCATGTGGATTTCGAACATGGAGAGCCTAAAGCATAGCAGATGCCTGGCCTCGTCCGAGTAGGAGTCGCTCCTCACCGTACTTGACTCAGTAGCAAAGAACTTGTCGGATCACTAGGCCGTGTTGGCGAGTCAATTGTTGACTATGTGGCGTGAGATCGAATCCTCAAACTTTTACTCCCATCCTTTATTCCAGTTTTCCCATGCAAGTTGACTTGCCTTCGGTGATTGCGGTACGAATCTGTCTCGGGACCTGCTTTCGCCAGCTGCAACTTGACGGCAGCGGCTCGCGATTTAACTGTAGCTGCTTCGCCGGACAAACCACTGCTGCCTTGGCGATTTGCATGCGTTTTTTTAAATCCTGTTGGTCCAGACTTCTAGCAGCAGAGCCCCCGAAACTGATCTGGCTCCTGATCAGCAGATTGCTAGGTCACCTGTGGCAGCGCACACACGCAACCCTAATCTCCTTCGAACTTAAATCTCATACTCCCAACTTTCAAAACTAAGCAACAGAATTAGGAAAACAGCTGGCAGAGGAATTTCTGAAGAGCATGGCAACTGTTCCGGCCCAGGTTATCTTGCATGATTGTTCTGTGCCCACTTTTCTCCATCTGGAAAATAGCGAGCTTCTCGATCCCTTAGAGAGATCCCTCCAAAAACTCAACACCGCCGTGCGCAAGCCCCACGGTGGGCTCCAACTGTCGTAGAATTGTCACGGTAGATGTCCTAATGTAAGGACTTAGTCGTGAGGCCAACGCATCTATGTGGTAGCTTGAGAGGGGTTGAGCGGAATCGAGAGACGCAACACAAGACAAGGATTTAGACAGCTTCGGGCCCCGGGAAACATCATCCTGTAACAACCCTACATGCTGTTTGAGGCTAGGTCTCATTATCATCATGAGGGAGTCGCCGTAAACCGGCTCTTTGTGTCTAGCCCTAGAGATTGTTTCTTCTTGCTTGTCCTTCTTTGGGGAGCCCTGCCCCCTCCTTATATAAGTTGAAGGGGCGGGTTACATGTGGAGTCCTATTAGGATTAGGACTAGTCTATTCTTCTAATACAAACCGGATACAAGTCGGGGTCTTAACTGCTTGTAAGGTAAATATTCTTCACGCCTTTCCTCTTAAACCGGCCCACCATTAATATAAACCGGCCTTCTGGGCCTTGGGCCTTGTCATCCTGTCTGTCCCGCCCGCCGGGTTACCGGTGAGTCATAATGTTCAGGCAGGTTGCTTGTAAACCGTGTGGTCAGGGCGGGTCGCTAGTGAATTGCCAAGTGTCAACCAGGTCTCAAGTAAACCGCCAAGTCCGGCCAAGTCATATTTCTGGCCGGGTCATACCGCGGGGTATATCCCCGACAGTATATCCAATAGAAGCACGGTGCTTCTTCAAAGTTTTCAATAATTTCTCTTCTTCATGCTCTGAAAGGTTAGCACTAATAATAACAGGATATATCTTCTTTTTATCAAAATAAGCATATTTGAGAGTATCAGGTAACGGTTTAAGCTCAAACACGGGATCACCCTTGGGTGGAGGGGGATCCCCTAGGATTTCAACAGGCAAGTTGTGTTTCAAAATAGGTCCCTCTTTAAATAATACTTCATCTATTTCCCTTATTTCATTCATAAACATATCATTTTCATGGTCTAGCAAATATTGTTCTAAAAGATCACTAGGAGGCACGGCAATAGAAGCAAGACCAATAATTTCATCTTTACTAGGCAATTCCTCATCACGGGGTTGTCTACGAAATTTAGAAAAATTAAACTCATGAGACATATCACCCAAATCAATAGTAACAACATCCTTTTCACAGTCTATCCTAGCATTGATAGTGTTCAAAAAGGGTCTACCAAATATAATGGGACAAAAGTTATCTTGTGGGGAACGAAGAACAAGAAAATCAGTAGGATATTTAACCTTCCCACACAAGACTTCAACATCTCTAACAATCCCAATCGGTGATATAGTATCTCTATTGGCAAGCTTAACTGTGACATCAATTTCTTCTATCTCAGCAGGTGCAATATCATGCATAATTTCTTTGTATAAGGAATGAGGTATTGCACTAGCACTAGCACCCATATGACATAAGCCATGATAACAATGATCTCCTATTTTAACAGAAATAACAGGCATGCCTACAACAGGTCTATGTTTATCTTTAGCACCAGGCTTAGCAATTCTAGCAGTTTCCTCACAGAAATAAATAACATGCCCATCGATATTATCAGCCAAGAGATCTTTAACCATAGCAATATTAGGTTCAACTTTAACTTGCTCAGGGGGTTTGTGTGCCCTAATAGTACTTTTGTTGACAATAGTTGAAGCTTTAGCATGATCCTTTATTCTAACAGGGAAAGGTGGTTTCTCAACATAAGCAGTAGGAACAATAGGATCATTATAAGTGATAGTCTTTTATTCAACTTTAATAGGTGCAAATACTTTTACTTCAACGGGAGGATTATATTTGAACGACTTCTCCTTAGGGAGATCAACATGAGTAGCAAATGATTCACAGAAAGAAGCTACTATCTCAGAGTCAAGTCCGTATTTAGTGCTAAATCACGGAAAGCATCGGTATCCATAAAAGATTTAACACAATCGAACTTAGGTGTTATACCTGACTCTTTACCTTCATCGAGGTCCCATTATTTAGAGTTGCGTTTAATTCTTTCCAATAAATCCCATTTGAATTCAATAGTCTTCATCATAAAAGAGCCAGTACAAGAAGTATCGAGCATGGATTGATTATTACGAGAAAGCCGAGCATAAAAATTCTGAATAATCATTTCACTTGAGAGCTCATGATTGGGGCATGAATATAACATTGACTTAAGCCTTCCCCAAGCTTGAGCGATGCTGTCTCCTTCGCGAGGCAAAAAATTATATATATATAATTACGATCACGATGAACAAGATGCATAGGATAAAACTTCTGATGAAATTCCAATTTCAATCGTTTGTAGTTCCATGATCCCATATCATCACATAGCCTATACCATGTCAATGCATCTCCCTTCAAAGATAAAGGGAAGAACTTCTTCTTGATAACATCATTGGGCATGCCTGCAAGCTTAAATAATCCACAAACTTCATCCACAGAGATTAAGTGTAAATCGGGATGCAATGATCCATCTCTTGTAAAAGGATTAGCCAACAGTTTCTCTATCATAGCCGAAGGAATTTCAAAGTAGACATTTTCAATAGGTTCAGTAGGTTGAGGAGCAACTATTTGCTCTACTGGTCAGGGTGAAGATACTCCGAACAAGCCCCTCAAAGGATTAGTTTCCATAGTAAGCAGTGACAGTAAATTTCAGCACACTATATAAATTTTTCCTTACCAAATTCCACCTACCAAAGGCGCTTCACTCCCCGGCAATGGTGCCAGAAAAGAGTCTTGATGACCCACAAGTATAGGGGATCTATCGTAGTCCTTTCGATAAGTAAGAGTGTCGAACCCAACGAGGAGCAGAAGGAAATGACAAGCGGTTTTCAGTAAGGTATTCTCTGCAAGCACTGAAATTATCGGTAACAGATAGTTTTGTGATAAGGTAATTTGTACTGGGTAACAAGTAATGATACTAAACAAGGAGCAGCAACATGGCCCAATCCTTTTTGTAGCAAAGGACAAGCCTGAACAAACTCTTATATAGAGAAAAGTGCTCCCAAGGACACATGGGAATTATCGTGAAGCTAGTTTTCATCACGCTCATATGATTCGCGTTCGGTACTTTGATAATTTGATATGTCGGTGGACTGGTGCTTCAGTGCTGCCCTTACTTGGAAAAGCCTCCCACTTATGATTAACTCCTATTTTAAGCATCTGCAACTACAAAAGAAGTATTAAGGTAAACCTAACCATAGCATGAAACATATGGATCTAAATCAGCCCCTTACGAAGCAACACATAAACTAGGGTTTAAGCTTCTGTCACTCTAGCAACCCATCATCTACTTATTACTTCCCAATGCCTTCCTCTAGGCCCAAACAATGGTGAAGTGTCATGTAGTCGACGTTCACATAAAACCACTAGAGGAGAGACAACATACATCTCATCAAAATATTGAACGAATACCAAATTCACATGACTACTTATAGCAAGACTTCTCCCATGTCCTCCGGGACAAACGTAACTACTCACAAAGCATATTCATGTTCATAATCAGAGGAGTATTAATATGCATATAGGATCTGAACTTATGATCTTCCACCAAATAAACCAACTAGCATCAACTACAAGGAGTAATCAACACTACTAGCAACCTACAGGTTCCAATCTGAGGCTTTGGGACAAAGATTGGATACAAGAGATGAACTAGGGTTTGAGAGGAGATGGTGCTGGTGAAGATGTTGATGAAGATTGACCCCCTCCCGATGAGAGGATCATTGGTGATGACGATGGCGATGATTTCCCCCTCCCAGAGGGAAGTTTCCCTGGCAGAACAGCTCTGCCGGAGCCCTAGATTTGTTCCGCCAAGGTTCCGCCTCGTGGCGGCGGAGTTTCTTCCCGAAAGCTTACTTATGATTTTTTTCTCGGACAAAAGACTTCATATAGCAGAAGATGGGCACCGAAGGCCTGCCAGGGGGCCCAGAGGCAGGGGGCGCGCCCAGGGGGTTAGGTCGCGCCTCCTACCCTCATGGCCAGGGTGTGGCTCCCCTCTGATATTTTCTCCGCTCAGTTTCTTTTATTAATTCCAAAAATGACCTCCGTGAAGTTTCAGGAATTTTGGAGCTGTGCAGAATAGGTCTATAATATTTCCTCCTTTTCCGGACCAGAATTCCAGCTGCCGGCATTCTCCCTCTTCATGTAAACCTTGTAAAATAATAGAGAATAGGCATAAGTATTGTGACATAACGTGTAATAATAGCCCATAATGCAATAAATATCGATATAAAAGCATGATGCAAAATGGGAGTATCAATCCCTTTCTTGTCCCCCTCCTTAGAAAGTGGAACAAGATGGCGGGAGGGCAAAAAGAGTGCCTAGGCGAGGTACGAGGGGCAGAAGGCACCAAGAGAACGTCCCGGTGCCGGGAGAGGAGCTGGAAGATGAGGCAGCGGGCGGGCAATACGCGATGAAGGCGTCGGTGCCCGCGTACTCCGACTTGACGGCTGCCACCCGCCTTCTTCGCCTTCTCCAACCCTCCTACGCCAGCCGCCCAAGGAGACGGTGGGGAACGCGCTGATGGAGGGCTTGACGAGGAAGGCCCTCGGCAGGGCGCATGGCCGAGGGAGGGGCGACGCGGTCATTAGGAGTCGAGGTTGGCGTTCCGCCGCTCGACACCCTCGTCATCGCTGTCGCTGTCCTCCTCGTCACTCCCTCTTGAGGAGGAATCTTCATCGTCGGAGGAGCTCTCCACGTAGCACTTCAGGCGAGTCCCAAGATCTCCAAAGACCTTGATGGAGAGCAGGCCGTCCTCCATTAACTTGAAGGAGAGGATGAGCCCCGCCGTCAGGCTGTGGACACGGGCGAACGTCTTCCATCCGCGGTGGAGGTGCATGACGTGAGGAGCGGGGAAGTCGACGTGGACCCATGTGCCGCCATTCCTGCTGCCCCTCATGTGCATCCTGAGGGTCTGGGGCGGATCGAGCTCCATCTCCCGAGCAAAGGGGGTAGGAAGACGAAGACGACGCGGCGGCCGGCGCAGCGTGATGAAGAACTCACGGGGCTGGCCCCCGACGTGGCCTTCCATCGGGGGTGGCATCGCAGGCGGAGGCGGGGCCGGTGCGCCGCCCAGTCCCCCTCTTCCCCGAGCGCCACGACGACCTCGGCCTCGCCCCCTCCCCTTCCTCTCATGGCCAGCTCAGCCGACGCGGGCTCTTGGGAAGGAGGGACGCGCTGTCGAGCAGCAACCCTCGCCGCCACCGTTGAAGGGTTGGCGCCTCCTCTTGCCATGGCAGATGGAAGAAAGGAGCAGGAGTGGAAGGTGATGGGTGATGGAAGAATGTGGGATGACATCCCCCTCCCCCTTCCTATAAAGGGACGGGGTCGGGGCTTCGCCGCCCCACTCAACCAATCCAACCATCGGGGGCGCAGGGAATCGGGACCAACCCGCTTCTCCAATCAGCGACGGCCCGGTTTCCCGCCCCCACCGCCTGCCACCTGTATGGGGGACACGTGGCGAGCGAACAGGATCGAGGGGACAGGTGAGGCAACCATTCCCCACCGCGTGATCGTGGGGCGCGGACGCCTTGAAGACTGCGACCCGAGTCCGCTCAGTAAATGAGTCGTGCCTCTGCGCCTCCCTCTTTTTACGGGGAAGGCGCGAGCCGCCTCTTTTCCCATTAACTGCGACGTGATGCATGCGTGCGGGAACCGCCCCACGCATGACCCCCATGTCACACACGACCCTCCATGTCGCGCGTTCAACGCGGGTCGTGGGGAAGCGCAAGCGAGCGAAAAAGTTACCGCGGTTAAAATCTGCCCCGCCTACCCGCGCACCGTTCTGGGCCTGGCCCAACAATGTGTCGCGCTTATGTGTGGCCTAGGCCCGGGGGCTCCTGTCGGTATACAGAAGTACGGGCGCTCCTTTTTTACCCCTTTACTTGTGCATAGGCAGTCAGAGCCGCGCCCGCGGCCACACTAAGCAGGGCAGAGGAGGGAAGCCAGAGGGAAATCGAAGCACAAGACAAGCAAGGCAACGCCAAGACCAACAACACAAAGAGCAAGAGGGCGAGGTGGACTCCCCCAGCAAGACCCTTGCCGGGGCGACCTCCGCGGCCCCGGCAAGAGCCTTGCCGGGGCAACTTGCCCGATGCCAGCAGAGCAGACCACCCTTGAGTCCGCGGGTTCCAACACCACCAACCAACTACATCAAAACCAAGGCTCGGGAGGCGCCTCTGTGGTGGCAGGCAGATCTTCGTCAAGACCATGAACACACAATATTAGATGAGGGCCAGAAGACGACGACCCTCGGCAAGATCCTTGCCAAGGAAATCCACGAGACCCCCGGCAAGACCCTTGCCGGGGACGACCACGGTGCCGCTGCAAGACCCTTACCGGGGCCCCGGCAAGGCCCTTGCCAAGGACACCTATGGGGCCACGGCCAGACCCACCTCTGCCAAAGCTCCATCGTTGTCCCCAAGCAGCTACTAGCTCAACCAGCTCGGCATGCACCTGCGTGGCGATGAGCGGCCTCTACACCGAATCAGCAAGCACCTGCGTGGTGGCATGTAAGTCTTCCTGAAGGCTCCACCACCGCGCCAGCCCAGCAGCCAGCCAACGTGGCGCCACGACGCCTCATCATCTCGGACGCGTGTCGAAACCAGGCGAGGCGGCGACAGCTAGGACGTGCTTCCTTGTCATCCTCGATAAAGCGAGAGGGGCACGTCGGCAGCGCATTAAATGTGTTTGTCCGACGGTGGCAGAGGATAGACTCCTCCACTGTAGACCTTTCCACCTCCTGTGTGCCACTGTGGCAACCCCTTTTTCCTATAATAGGAGGCCTGAGGCGACCAGGAGAAGGATTCGGATCTTTTGGGCAAGTTGCACCCCGTAGCTAGCTCAAGAACTCAAGAACACTCTAATACATCCACCAAAGCAGGACTAGGGTATTACGCATCTCCGCGGCCCGAACCTGGGTAAACGATCTGTGTGCTTCCCGTCAGACCCGCTCTTTGCATGACCCCGGACCCGCCAACCGTAGAAGGGATCCCAGTTATTCCATAGGTGTCGATTTCCCCCGATAGTGGATGACACCTGTCCCAACGGTGAGGCAACACGTGTTTCCTCCGGCCAATGTTTATTTTACACGTGGAAAATCCCCATTGGTCCGGGCTGTTAACGGGTTATCGGATCCAAAACCGGACCCGATAGCTTAACGGCGTTTCGTTACGGTGGATGCCACGTGTCGGTCACCCTTGACGAAAGCACTTCTGTGACGCGCGATTTATCGTCATGGAAGTCGACACTTCCGTGATGATAATTTTGGTAATGTCATGGAACACTTCTACGACAGCACATCTTTGACTATCTTGATTCTGTCATAAAATCGTCATGGATGTACATGCATGACAAAAAACGTGACCTACCATGAAAAACACGTATAATCACGGAAGTGTATTTTTTTGTAGTGGGTGGAAGTTCAACTTAACAATCTCCACTGAAAATTCTGTTATATCAAACATTGTTTGGAACAGTTGGCAAACTTATCTGCCTCGAGATCTGGTGGGGGATTGATGGATTATGGATGGGCTTAGGCCCATACAAGACAATAATCCCTAGTTAATCTCTAAGGCCCATGCATGTGTACGAGAAGTGGTGGGAATTGTGGGAAGTTTAGTACCATACTGCTATAGTAAGAATAGTGAGACCACTTTATATGGGTTGCTCCACCACTTGTTATTGGGAGCTTGGGAATAGGAGATGTACACGCGCGCTCCTCCTCCTCCGCCGCCCGCCTCGCCTCGCCACACCTCGCCTCGTCACAACGCGCGCGCGCCGCGGGTTGCGGAAATGAGCCGAGCCGAAGCTTATTTTGGCCGGTCAAGAATGGTTAATTAATCTTGGATTAATTGATGAGTTGCTTACAGAAGTGCCACTGTCTGAGACGTTAGACCGTGGGTTGTTCGTGGACTCGGTCGTGGGCCTGAGCCGAGGCCCATCTACCCGACGGCCTATATAAGAAGGCGCTAGCCAGTGGAGTGAACCCTAACTCAGTTCACTCACTCCCTCTCGTACAACCCTAGCCGTCATCTACTGTTCCTCTCACTGTGCTGCCTCCGGCGATCCCATCCCGACGACCGCGTGAACGGTTGGTCGGGAGAGCAGATGCCTCCGGAACCCTATCGTTCGAGATCCTGCCCGGGAGAACGGCAATAAGGTATTTGGGGAGCGTCTCAATGCGACTGCTCCCGATCTGTCCCCGTTTCCGTCCGCCTCCGCTTCCACTACTTCCCCTGCATCGACTCCATGGCTGACGATGAATCCGCCAAGAAGAAGGCCTCGGCCGATGCCGAGCCTGCCGTTGATGCCACTGCGTTGGCCTGGCCAACCGAAGGGTATTACTCGTTCATCCCCTATTTTCTTGTACATGTGTTGGCCATATATATGCTGTTCATAGATGTTTCGGTTCTATGTACTGTACGTGCTCACATGCTTAGGTTTCGGTATGAGATGCATACCGTATTTGCCATGCTTATCATTTACTCGTGGAGTATATTAGTCAAAAAAGTACTAATATTTCCAACAAGAGATATGCATTAATGAACCAGGACCGCGTTTTACTTGCCTCTGCCTGGTCAGGCTTTTTTTCCCCAAAACTAAAATCCAAATTAAGTTTATTAAAAAAATCCAAATTAAGTGTGTAGCTGACTAGTTCAATTAGTGCTGAAAAGGGTTGGTTGTTACTACTAAGGACATGGAAAGTACTCTATAACAGTTTGGACCGCGGAAGTCATCCAACGAGGACCAGTATCGGTCCGTGGCGTGATCCAGACGTGATTTTTCCCGCCAACCGGAGACAAACATGTGGGATTTTATGAGAGTCCAAACCGATCCCACGGTCGCTTCTGACCGCCCTGGTGCACCCAAAAACCCTCACCCGTCCCTCCCACGCTTTCCTTCAAATGCACGCGCCGTTTACCATGCCACATTCATGCCGTCCAGAGCACATGAAGACCGACATTGATGCCATGATGTGACCAGAGGAAGGGAGTGCGGCACTGACCGACGCGACCTCTCGGTAGTTGGCGCTTCAATGCGAATGCAGGTTCCCGAGAAACCAACTCCGGCCGCTGCACCGCATTGAAGCGACTAACCGGCCCTTCGCATGGCCTGGCCGCAGCTATATAAGTCGCGCTCCGGCGCCGTTCACATCGCATCCTGCTCCTCCTCCTGCCCTCTCCCCGGTCATCAGATACGTCTCCATTTCATGGTCTCTTGGGGACGACAACTCGTGCCTCTTTCGGATGGATCATTGGACTGAGGGGAAGGCCATCTAGGAGTTGGATCCCCTAGTCTTGCCCCTAGTTCCACATCAACGTGTGAAGGACCGTATGCCCCAACAGGGTTTTCACCTCCACTCCTGAGTTCAGAACATCCAGGGCATGCTCGGTCCCGTAGAGATGATCCAATACGTCGACCTTTGGTGCCGGCTTCATCGCATCTCCCACGTAGCTGCCCTGGACGAGCTCCATTGGTGTTGGACCCCCACCGGGTAGTGATACGTCTAGTTTGTATCATGTTTTTATGTTCATATTTATTGCATTATGGACTGATGTTTCACATTATGGTACAATACTTATGCCTTTTCTCTCTTATATTACGAGATTTACACGAAGAGGGAGAATGCCGGCAGCTGGAATTCTGGACCGAAAAGGAGCAAATATGATATACCTGTTGTGCACAACTCCAAATGTCCTGAAGCTTTAGGGACAATAGTTTTCGAATATATAAAAAAATGGGGCGAAGAAACAACAAAAGGGGACCCACCAGGTGGCCACAAGCCTGGGGGGCGTGCCCTACCCCCCAGGGCGCGCCCCTGGCTTGTGGGCCCCATGGCCAACCCCCGGTGTCCATCTTCTGCTATATGGAGGGTTTTGACCTAAATAATCATAAGGAAGCTTTCGAGATGAATCGCCGCCGACTCGAGGCAGAACCTAGTGTAACACCCCGGATGTAACTTTCCATATTTATAACTCCAACTCTTGCCATTTTCGGCTATGTGTTATGATATTCCCTTCGTGGTCGGATTTTGTTTTTTGTTTTGTCATGCATCTCATATCATGTCATCATGTGCATCTCATTTGCATACGTGTTCGTCTCATGCATCCGAGCATTTTCCCAGTTGTCCGTTTTGCAATCCGGCACTCCCACATGCACCGGCGCACCCCTCTTGTTTCTTTTCGTGAGAGGGTGTTGAACATTCTCGGAATGGACCGAGTCTTGCCAAGTGGCCTTGGTATACCACCGGTAGACCACCTGTGAAGTTTCGTTCCATTTGGAGGTCGTTTGGTACTCCAACGGTTAATCGGGTAACTAAAAAGTCCTTTTGTGTGTTGCAGCAAAACCCCCCTCCAAACAGCCCAAAACCCCTCTTAGTCTCCACCATGCTCTCGGTCGTTCGATCACGATCGTGTGGGCGAAAACCGTGCTCCATTTGGAGTCTCCTAGCTCCCTCTACCTATAAAAATACCTCCCCCCTCCAAAATCTCGGGCAAAAACCACCCTAACCCTAGATCACATCGCCCCCGCCGCCACCGGACGTGTCCATCGCCACCGGACGCAACTACGCTGCCGCCCGTAGCCAACGGGACGCCGCCACATGGCGCCCCACGCCCACATCGCCGCCGGCCCGCCGGGTCCCGTGCGGGGCCCTCCCGGCCCGCATCGCCTCCGCCCGCCGCCCCGCGCGCGCCTCCTCCTCCCCGCGGAGCCGCCGTCCCCGCCGTCCTTCGCCGCCCTCGCCAGCCGCCGCGCCCGAGCCGGCGAGCTCTGCCGGCGCCGCCGCCGTCCGCCGCCGCCCGGACTCCTCCTCTCCTCCGCTCCGACCCCGCCGTCTCCTCCCTCGCCGCCATCTCCCTCTGTCGCCGGCAGCCGCGTCAGCTCCGGCCAGCTCTTCTCTGGCGAGCAACCGGCGAGCCCGATCCAGATCTCCCACTCGGTTGACTTTTCCCCCTCTCAAATTTCTCCAAGTCCCGATATTTTTACATTATATGCACATGTTCATTGCATCATAACTCTCTGCATATAGCTCTGTTTCGCGTGTGTAATATATCAAAATGTTCGTCTCTAGATTCTCTTCATTTTGGTCCTTTATGCCATGTTCATTTGAGTCCATCTTGATGCCCAAATCTCTGGTGCAAGAGTGCTATATGCTGTTAACTGCTGTTACTTATCAGAACTTGAGGATTTGTTATTTTTGTTGCATTTGATGTGTGCATCTTATGGGCATGAGCTCTACATGTGTTTTGATGTATGCCATGCCATATTTACAAAGGTGTATGCCATGTATTTTTGAGATCTATGTTGTGACTAGCACAAGCATGCAAACTAGGGTTCGTGATGTTTCTGATTTCAGGGACCTAGTAATTTTGCTAAGTCTGTGACTGCTGTTATTTTGTTGCTATGTATCCATGTGGCTACAGAGAGATCCATGCTTATTTTGGAGATCTTCAGTAAGGGTGTTTTGTAGATATAGTTGTGCTATATCGATTCGTGCCCTTGTTTGCAATTATGGAGTGCCCTAGCATGACTCAAACTTGCTCTACTTTTGCTATAAAATATTCCTGGCAGATTCTTAACATGATATTCAATTTTGCCAAGGTTGTTGTAGTGGATCCTTTCATGCTATGTATTTTCTCTTGCCATGGATAGCTTCATAAACATGCCATATTACCGTAGGTATGCTTGTTTTGCCATGCGTCGCTTTGTGGTGAGTGCATCAAGCTCACCAAGATGCCTTCATAATACTTTTTCTGCCATCTTCTGGTCCTTTTAGGCTTATGGTCAGTAAGGGACTTTTGTTCTTTGCATTCAGTAGATTCATGCCATGCCTTGTTTTGCTATGTTAAGTTCCTGTAGCATGTTGTTTTGTTGCTTTGAACATTGCTACCTGATGCTGTTTCAGACATATCCAGTAATTTCACCAAGTCTGTGAACCTGTTATCTTTTGCACTTTTGCCATGCTTGTTTGAGCTTGTTATGTTGTGATCCAGCCGTAGCTAATTTTTCATCTTTTGTCAAGCATCTCCTGTAGATTGCTTCCATATGCTTTGTTGCTATGTTGGAGTGATGTAGCACTGTTACTTGTTGCATTCTAAGTGCTATCATGCTGTTAATCGCAGATTCGTGTCACTCTTGTTTTGCTTGCCATTTCCAAACCGTGCATCCGTTTCCGGTGATCTTTATATCGATTTCGACCGAAATCATCTCATCTTTCCAGTGGCATGCTTGTTTTGCCAAGTTACTGCGTTGTTCATCATTTTCCTTCCGGAGCACGCATATGCATCGCGTATCATATCTCGCATATCATACATGTTTTGCATCATGTTGCTTGTGCATTTCTCGTGATTGATTGTGGTTCCGTTGTTTGTGTTCTTTTTGTGGGTAGAGCCGTGAACGAGGAACCTGTTGAGTACGCTTACGAGGATCAAGCTTTCGACAACTCTGAGAACCTTGCAGGCAAGATGACCACCCCTCGAAATCACTTCTATCTTTGCTTTGGTAGATGTTCGCTCTATTGCCATGCTGCGCTACCTACCACTTGCTATATCATGCCTCCCATATTGCCATGTCAGCCTCTAACCATCCTTTCCTAGCAAACCGTTGTTTGGCTAAGTTACCGCTTTTGCTCAGCCCTTCTTATAGCGTTGCTAGTTGTAGGTGAAGTTGAAGTTGGTTCCATGTTGGAACATGGATATTTTGGAATATGACAATATCTCTTATTTAATTAATGCATCTATATATTTGGTAAATGGTGGAAGGCTCGGCCTTATGCCTGGTGTTTTGTTCCACTCTTGCCGCCCTAGTTTCCATCATACCGGTATTATGTTCCTTGAGTTTGCGTTCCTTACGCGGTTGGGTGATTTATGGGACCCCCTTGACAGTTCGCCTTGAATAAAACTCCTCCAGCAAGGCCCAACCTTGGTTTTACCATTTGCCGTCTAAGCCTTTTTCCCTTGTGTTGAGGATATAAACCTTAGAGTCACCCGCCAGAAGGGGCCGGGTTACTCATAAGGGTCATCACTTGAAGCCTGGCGCTAAGCCTGAAGACGGTGGGCCAAAGATGGGCTTAAGACCCAGAGATGGCTTAAGGCCCGTAGTGATAAACCGCCGTATGGCGAGACTTGTAGTGTAGGGCAAGAATAGTTGAGAGTCCGAGCCGGACACTCTTATGAGCCGGCCGGGACTCTGAGAGCTGCTGGGCGTCAGCCTCCCTATATAAAGGGACGACCCGGCAGCGGTTTAGGGGCAAGAAAGATCTCATCGAGAGCCAGTCATAGCAGTTAAGATCCCTGGTCATCGAAACCCTGATCAATACCACCTCAACTGGACGTAGGCTTTTACCTTCACCGTAAGGGGCCGAACCAGTATAACCCCTCGTGTTCCTTGTCCCGTTAACCCCTTCAAGCTTCCTAGCGGCGATGGCTCCATGACTAAGTCCTAGCTTGAGGACATCTGCCGTGACAATTCCACGACAGTTGGCGCCCATCGTGGGGCCAGCGCACGGTGGATTTGAGTTCTTGAAGGGCAGCTTCGAAGGCTCAAGGGATACGCTGTAGGCCGGATGACCAAGAGTCGTCGCGGCAAGCTCTACATCGACGATGCAAACTGGGGCCCCGACGCCGGCTCAATTGAGTACGGGTACCGGGTCCCCTTCGGCGGAATTCATGTTTTCATTGGCAAGATTGGCGAGCCGGGCCCTGAGCCGGATCTCTGCGCCGATCTCATCGAGACGGCTCAGCGTGTACGACCCGCCCGGGCCCTGCCTGCCTTAAAGCATGCTTTTGTGGGATATATCCATGGAGGGCTCTGTGATAGATCTGGATCTGGTGATGAGACGGCCGCCGGCTCTGACGGCGAGTCGTCCACAGATGAGTCAAACTCGTTGTATCAACTTCAAGATGGCAGGCTAATGGGTTGTTCCGATGGTGACAGTATTCCGGACCCGTTTGAGCCGCCGAGCCGGGTCGGAATTTTCATGGCCAGTGCGCAGCCTGTTCAGAACCCTACTGCTGGGGCGGGAAACCCGGTGCCCTCGCCGGCTCAGGTGCTGATGGATCTCACGGACAAGATGACGGCCCTGTTGACCACCGCGGTTGACCCGGCAGATCAAGCTCAGCATGACGCGGAGGTGGCGCAGTTAAAGTTAGATCTAGTGAAAGCCAAAGAGGATCTGGCAGCGGAAGGGATCAGGATGGCTACGGAGAGGGCGGCTCTCGACGCCCAAACCCAGTTGATTCAGGCGCAGTCCTTCCGGCTCAAGATGGATCAAAACGCGTCCAATGAGGTCATGAGAAGGAGGCATCAAAAAGCCCAATCTCGACTCCATCCGGTTTACGATCCTCGAAACCTCTTCAACACGCCAGGTGCAAGGTCTAGTAACCCGCCAGGGATCATAGTGCCCGGGTTGGGGACCCCTGTTCAGCCACAAGTGATGGGGCCTCCCCGGGTGAACCCTGCCCCGCCTCAGTATGTGCCAATACCACCGGGTCATTATGCTAACCCGCTGGAGAACATGGTTGCCGCAGCAGCACGACTGGCGGCCCTCCCAATTGACGGCGACTCTCCGACGGCTATTGAAACCCGCCGGGTCAGGAAACTCCTTCAAACAGCGCTGGCGCAGCAAGAGGCGTACTCTTACAGCTGGGACAGGATCCACTCGACCCCTCGCCCAGGCCGGAGCCCGAGTTATAGCAGACACATGGTCTCAGCGACCGGCTCAAGTAATGTCCGACGCCATGACCCGCCACCTGGCCATGGCCCGGCTCATAACGAAGCCTTCTACGCAGCAGACCAAGACAGAGCACGGCAAGAGGCGGAGCCGGTGCCTCAGTTGATGGCTTACCAGACCCGCCCGGCTTATCCGACGGCTTCTGTCGACGTGGGTATCCCTACGAGAACCGGAGGTGTCCCGTGTTTAGTACCGGCTCTCCGCAATGAACGTCTACCCAAGGACTTCAAAGGCCCTAGGAAGGTGCCTAATTACACGGCTGACTTACAACCCGCAGCCTGGATCGAAAGTTACGAGATGGCCATGGAGCTATTGGAGGTCAGTGAAGCGGCGATGGCCAAGTACTTCACCATGATGCTAGATGGGACTACCCGCACTTGGTTGAAAGGGCTACCGCCAAATTCCATTGGATCTTGGGCTGAGCTGAAGGTCCGGTTCATACAAAACTTCAAAGACACCTGTAGGCAGTCTATGTCAATAGTGGATCTGACTAACTGTAAACAGTAGGAGGGTGAATCTACGACGCATTGGGTTCGCCGGGTCAAAGAGATCATGCATTCATCAGATAAGATGGATGCCGGCTCTGTAGTCTTGATGTTGGAGCAAAATTGTCGTTTTTTGCCCCTGAAGATGAAACTCGGGCGGCTTAAGCGCGACTGCAATGATATGGGTACGCTGATGCGCACAAGCTATCCCCGCCTTGGGAAGGGCCCTTTGTGGTCAGCAAGAATTTGCACAACGGGTCATATTACCTCATTCACGTTCGGGAGCACAAAGATTCACGTAAGTCGGAGGAAGAGACCCGTCGGCCGTGGAACATAGCTCAGTTTCGGCCTTATTACACTTGAGCCACCGGCTCTCATAATGTACATATTTCTCTAAGCCATGTATATATTATGATAAGCAATAAAGCAGGACCTCTGTCCTTTTTTCTCTTCCAAAGATGAATGTGTTGTTACAAGATCATGTGATAACTTGAAGGGGGATCCGGCTTATGATCGTATTCGAATCTAGCCATACACAATATAGTCACTTGGGGGCTTCCTGTTCAAACATAGGTCGTATTCGACCCAAAGAGAACATAGCTGTCGATACCCATTTGATTGGCAAAGTGCCGAGCTCATTGGGGAGTTTTCTTTGATCATATCTGAATCATAGTTTAACCTCTTTGGGAACCGACGTGGATCGTATTCGAATCAGCGTCGTTAAACAATTCTTAAAATCATTTGGGGGCTTCCTGTTCAAACATGGGTCGTATTCGAACCAAAGAGAACATAGCTGTCGGTACCCTCTCGATTGGCATCGCCACACCCCCTGGGGGCTATATGATCGCATTCGAATCCTAGCATAACCCCTTTGGGACGGGTCTCTGGTCGTATTCGAACCGGAAGCCCCTAAGTTTTTCTGATTTATAGCGAGTTCTTCTGATGCTTTCAAGTGTGCACGGCGGGTCTCACTTTGCCGGCTTAACTTTGATTTACAGTGCTAGTCAAATACAATCGGCGTTATTAAGACTGGTAAACCGGAATTGAGGTACCAACCGTATTGCCCGGGTTATCCAAGCCGGAAGAGTGCTTGCAGGCTGGTAAGTGTGTTGTTACGGTTATATCAAGGACATAATTGAGGACCAGTCTTTTGTGATTCATATTCCGGGTTATAAGCATAAGACTATGATTCTCCGTGCGGTAAGCCGCCTCGAGACTTGTGATTTGTCCTTCTATGCAGGATAATTAAAGACAACTATTTAAGCTTAAGGAACATGACTGATCAACTATGACCCGGAGACATGTAAGGAAGCAACTTTCATAGAACTCCGCATTCAACATGTGCACGATGGCACGGCAGAGTTAAAGTGTTGATCCTATTCTATTACAAGACTCATTGAGTCCAAAAGGTGAAGCATTGTTTCACATAAACCGCCTACAGAGTTACGACGCTTGCTGGGTGGAGGTTTCCGGCTCATCCCTCTCCGCTCCTCCGGCTGTTCCCAAGACCTGGAAAGTTGACCACTTCCAGTCAATGACGCTCAGAGCTTCAAATTGAGCTTCCTCGTCAATTAACCTGGCCGGGTCAATTTCCGGGGCAAAGGTGTGCTTACGAGTCGGCGGGACTAAGCTGATGGCTTCGTAACGCGGAGTGGGGATCCTCTGATTCTCGGCATCGTAACCCGGCTGGTACTTGGTCAGATCCGTGTCATTTCCAATCAGAGTGTCCACCGGGCGTACGATCTTCACGCAGGCTGCGAAGTCCTTTTGGTCGAAGGCGGTGCCGTCTTCCTTCAAGCTGGGATAGCCAAGGGCAATGTCCGCCGGGTCTAATTCTGGAAGGAACGCCTTGTCCCGGCTCAGAGCAGCTATGGCTCCGGCTCTTGCAGAGGCCCGTCGCAGCTTTTGGACACGTTGAGGAAGAACGGCGAGCCGGTGAAGAACTTCCGCCAGGTGAGTCGGCACCTCATTGGATAGGGCCACCACAGCCAAAGCACGCTGTGACCCGGTGTAGAGTTGCTCCACCAGGGTGTACACGGCCTTCAACTTGGTCACCACACTTTGGTTGAGGTTGGCGCTTCTGGGACCTGTGTAACAGAGTAAGATAAGCCGCCGGCAATGATGGGTTATGAGACATAAAAATTATAAACTGGACGAAAGCCGGTGGAATGACTTACCGAAGATTGCGGCAACCATCTGGGACACTTGGCGTTTTAAGCCGGAGAGTTCGGCGGTCTTCTCTGTCAGAGCCTTCTCCGCCTGTTCGGCCTGGTTCACCAGAGTAGCCTTCTCTTCGGCCCAAGCTTTCCATTCAGCGTCAAAGTCCGTCTTCAGCTTTTCTTGCGCAGCAATACTGGACACAAATTTGGCATTGGCCTTCCGGGTCTCAGTTTCTTGCGTCTTCAGGCGGGTCTTTAAATCGGAGATGTCAGCCTCAAACTTCTTGCAAGCAGCCTGCATAATTTCCGGGTTATAGCATGAACAATTACTATGCAAATTTAAAGTCCCAAGCGTTTTCCAAGCAAAGACACTTGGCACTTGGGGGCTAATGCATATCGAACGTTCCTATCTACAAATTACCGGTTCATGGAAGTAAGCCGGACCTTAAGTCTACAACATATTCAATCATAAGTCGTCGACTTGGGGGCTAGTATGGTAAAGATAACTATGCAGTAAGCAAGAAGAGTGGTAGCTCAGACTTCTGCTGGATCTGATTCACCATGTCGATCTCTAAGTCCCGGCTCTTGTGCAACTGACTGACATAGCCGGAGACGATCTCTCCGATGTTTAGATTGGCGTAGTCGGTGAGGTCCAGATTAGCCCAGCGGCGCCCTAGCAACTCCTCCTTAGCGGAGCACTTGGCCAGCGCAGTAGGTCTCCCCGGCTCAACAAACTCCGTCAGGGTGATTACCACGTCCGGGTCGTTGACCGGGTGAGCCAGACTGGAGGTTTCCGGGTTAGCAGAAGCTTCTTGAGGTTCTTGAGCTGAAGGGGCAGAGGCAACTGGCGGTTCTTGACCTTCAACCTCCGGTTCAGGCAAGTCCGGCTCTTCGACCGGCTTATTCTTCTTCGCCCTCTTGGTGAGCTTTGCCTGGGCACTGAAAGGACAAAAAGGTTAGTACAAAGGTATGAGCAAAGATAAGCACAACAAGAGATGATCATCATTACCCGGGTACGGTCTTGAAGGCCGGCAGGCTTGATTGCATCGAGTCACCAGAGGAGGGTGAGGTTTCCTGATAGTTTGAATCAGAAGAATTGAGAGGTTCATGTATAACACCCGCCAGAGGATGAAAATGATATAAGTTGGAAATAACCTCGGTCCGGCGCTTCCTTGATGCCTCAGGTAAGCCGGAGGAGAGGTCAGCATCCTTGTTGGTCCGGGTGTGCCACCGGTTCTCATGAATCTGTTGCTTCAAAAGAAATTGAGGATCTTGATAAGCTAAAGGATGTGAAAATCTTACTTTCCGGGTTACCCTTCGGACTTTCAGCCTTGGCAAGGGCTCCGAGTCGGAGGAATGTGTCATTACCTCTTCAACCACCGGGTTACTTGCTCCGGTGTCATCCTGTTGATGAACGGTATTGATAAGGTGGACAGAAATAAACAAGACATACAACAAGAGCTTACAGGTTCAGGGGTTACCTCTGACTTGGAGCTGTCGCTTAGTTGCATCAGCTCTGAAGCAGTAGGCCTACTTCCCTTCTTGCGGGCAGCGGCTCTCTTGGCGGCTTTCTTCACTTTCCTGGCCTTCTTGGCCGCCTCGTGGTCATATTTGACCTTCCAGAATTTGTCATCAGCCTGAAAAATACAATGATGATTTCTTAAAGATTCAGATGAAGGTTATCTACAAAAGAAGATAAAATGTTCAGATCGGCGGCTTACTGCTGGGGCTGGGTTGGTCTTGCAGAAGGGGGTTAACCCAGTTCTCCCGCAGTCTGCCAAGCTCTCATTTAAAAGAGCCTTCGTCATGTCTTCAGCAACGTCTTCAGGAAGATCGTTGCGGCTGTGTCGTAGGGGGTCATCTTTCCGGCCTGTGTATTCACACATTAAGCCGGGGCGGCGGCTCAGGGGGATCACCCGCCACGAGATCCAGACCCGGACCAGATCAATTCCGTTGAGACCATTGCCCAGGAGAGCCTTGATCTTGTTGATGGTGGGGAGCAGAGGTTGGCGCTCCGCCTGAGTTAACTTGTCAGATAGAGGGTGAGTTGGTTACAGACGTGAAGGGCGAAAGCCGGGCAGCGGGCTCTCGTCAGCCGGCGACGTGTCTTGGCAATAGAACCACGTCTGGTTCCAGTCCTTTGGGTGACTCGGTGGCTCGACGTAAGGGAAGAGGCAGTCTCTCCGTCGCTGAATGGAGATTCCGCCAAGTTCCAAACTTGGCCCGTTGGCGCACTCGTTCTGGCGGTTCAGGTAGAAGAGCTCTCTGAAGAGCAGCAGGCTGGGCTCTTCTCCAAGATAAACCTCGCAGAACACTTGGAAATTGCATATGTTGGACACCGAGTTGGGTCCTATATCTTGTGGCCGCAAGTCAAAGAAATTCAGTACATCCCTGAAGAACTTTGAGCCGGGCGGTGCGAAGCCCCGACTCATGTGATCCGCAAAAATCACTACCTCCCCGTCCTTTGGCTGTGGTCTCTCCTCTGACGGGTTAGGGGCACGGTAGGACATGACGTCCTTCTTGGGCAGGTAACCCGACTTCACAAAGTCCGCTAAGGTCTCGTCGGTGACGTTGGACCTCATCCAATTGCAAGTGATGGGTGCTTTGGGAGCTTTGGGAGGCATGGTGAAAGTCGGAAGCCTATGATAAAAGGGAATTATGTCCGGTTTAATTATAAGACGGAGGAAATTTACAGTTCAATATTTCAAGTGGCGGCTTATGGAGGGGCCTAATGACATATATCCAAGTGCATCGGGTTATCTAAGCCGCTGGAGGTATTGAGAGTAATTTGATTGACTACGACTTTGTCACCGTTGAGCCGGAAAATTTTATGGCACATGGCCTCCTTTGAGCCGGAAGGTTCTACGGTGCGTGGTTTCTTTAAACCGGAAATGTAAACCGCCATGACTTAACGAGTGCAGTTTTTTGCTAAGTGTGGTGAAAACAGGTTTCACACATTGCAGTAAATAATTTGGATCAAAATGGTCGGCTAAAAGGAAAGTTTCTAGACCTAAAAACAGATGTAAGGGAAGTTCTTGGGCTCGAACGGAGCCTTTATGCAGTGAAAAGAGATCTATTTGCATTTGAAATGGGTGCTAAACAGCCACCCCTTAAAAGATAAAAAAGAGGCTGTAAACATGAAAACTACCAGGAACTCGTGGGCGACGGCGAAGAACGCGGAAGAACAGCAGGAGCTTAACGCAGATCTGTCCTACGAGGAGGAAGGAACTTACGGATGCAGGGGTTCGCCACGGTTCTCTGGACGGTTCAGGGTGATGCAGCGGCCAAGGACGACGAGGACGCGGAGCTCTGTTGCGGCGGCGGCGGCGGCGGAGCTCGAGCAGCACGGGAGCAGTGAGAGGAAGGAGACGACAGAAGAGGGAGAATGAGAAAGACCCGAGGGTCGGGCTATTTATAAGGCCAGTCTCATAAGTGGGCGCGAGAAACGAGGAGGCCACGGTGCGGTTATCTCGCTCGAGAGGCGCCTCGATTTTCGGGATGGCAGTAAAGATAAGATCCGTTGCAGATCTGGTGGAGTAAAAAATGGACTTAATGGAAGATGACGTCACGGCGGATTACCCGGAGTCCAGAGGATGATGTCACGCCGGGTTATGGCCTTCACACAATTTAAGCCGGAGATTTTCTGTCGAAAGAATTGAAGATTGACATGAGCCGGCTCAAATCAATCTGGGGCATAATGTTGAGGATATAAACCTTAGAGTCACCCGCCAGAAGGGGCCGGGTTACTCATAAGGGTCATCACTTGAAGCCTGGCGCTAAGCCTGAAGACGGTGGGCCAATGATGGGCTTAAGACCCGGAGATGGCTTAAGGCCCGTAGTGATAAACCGCCGTTATGGCGAGACTTTAGTGATAGGGCAAGAATAGTTGAGAGTTCGAGCCGCACACTCTTATGAGCCGGCCGGGACTCTGAGAGCTGCTGGGCGTCAGCCTCCCTATATAAAGGGACGACCCGGCAGCGGTTTAGGGGCAAGAAAGATCTCATCAAGAGCCAGGCATAGCAGTTAAGCTCCCCTCGGTCATCGAAACCCTAATCAATACCACCTCAACTGGATGTAGGCTTTTACCTTCACCGTAAGGGGCGAACCAGTATAACCCCTCGTGTTCCTTGTCCCGTTAACCCCTTCAAGCTTCCTAGCGGCGATGGCTCCACGACTAAGTCCAAGCTTGAGGACATCTGCCGTGACAATTCCACGACACCTTGGGTTTCCGCGAGCCCGAGGGTCATCTTTATTTAAACCCCCGGGCCAGTGTTCCTCTAAGTGCTGGTCCAAAACTAGAGGCACCGTGCGGGACCGTCCCTTGGCAACTTGGGTTATGTTGGTACCTGTACGCTTCGCTTATCCGGTGTGCCCTGAGAATGAGATATGTGCAGCTCCTATCGGGATTTGTCGGCACATTCGGGCGGCTTTGCTGGTCTTGTTTTACCATTGTCGAAATGTCTTGTAAACCGGGATTCCGAGACTGATCGGGTCTTCCTGGGAGAAGGTTTATCCTTCGTTGACCGTGAGAGCTTATGATGGGCTAAGTTGGGACACCCCTGCAGGGTATTATCTTTCGAAAGCCGTGCCCGCGGTTATGAGGCAGATGGGAATTTGTTAATGTCCGGTTGTAGAGAACTTGTCACTTGACTTAATTAAAATACATCAACTGCGTGTGTAGCCGTGATGGTCTCTTCTCGGCGGAGTCCGGGAAGTGAACACGGTTTGAGTTATGCATGAACGTAAGTAGGTTTCAGGATCACTTCTTGGTCATTTCTAGCTTGACGACCGTTGCGTTGCTTCTCTTCTCGCTCTCATTTGCGTATGTTAGCCACCATATATGCTTAGTGCCTGCTGCAGCTCCACCTCATTACACCATCCTTTCCTATAAGCTTAAATAGTCTTGATCTCGCGGGTGTGAGATTGCTGAGTCCTCGTGACTCACAGATTCTACCAAAACAGTTGCAGGTGCCGACGATGCCAGTGCAGATGACGCAACCGAGCTCAAGTGGGAGTTCGACGAGGAACGTGGTCGTTACTATGTTTCTTTTCCTGATGATCAGTAGTGGAGCCCAGTTGGGACGATCGGGGATCTAGCATTTGGGGTTATCTTATTTTCATTTGGATTTGACCGTAGTCGGTCTATGTGTGGATTTTGGATGATGTATGAATTATATTTATGTATTGTGTGAAGTGGCGATTGTAAGCCAACTCTCGTTATCCCATTCTTGTTCATTACATGGGATTGTGTGAAGATGACCCTTCTTGCGACAAAACCACAATGCGGTTATGCCTCTAAGTCGTGCCTCGACACGTGGGAGATATAGCCGCATCGTGGGCGTTACAAGTTGGTAATCAGAGCCATCCCCGACTTAGGAGCCCCCTGCTTGATCGAATCGCTGGCGTTGTTGAGTCTAGAACAAAAATGTTTTGAGTCTTAGGATTATATATATCGGAGAGTAGGATTCTTTTTACTCCTCAGTCCCTTCGTCGCTCTGGTGAGGCCTCCTGACGTAGAAGTTTTGACTCTTCTCTCCTCAAATTTCACTAAAAAAATTTTAGGATCACGCGGGTATCTTAGAATCGTTCCGATGGTTTTGTGACGAGAACATTGTTCTTGGTGCCTCCTGACATTTAGGGGTTGTGGCAGTGTCCCGGGGAGTTGAGCTCCGAGGTGTTGTCGTCACAATTTTATCGTTGCAGTTCTGGAATACCTGAGTTTCGCCGACATCGAAATCTCTTTTATGCAGTTGTTGGTGAGATCACCTCGACGCCACCCAGTACTGGGGCGGGAGTTCGGGAGTATTGCCATAACTCGTATAACGGATGCTTTTCGAAGGTTGAGGTACACGATTTCCGAAGGTTTCTTGGTTATGTGTTGACGGATGGATACAGCTGGATCTAGGGATTGCTAGTTTGGGTGATATATTTTGTGTCCCCTGTATCCCCAACACCAGATTGCATAACCAGAAAGTTTCGGGAGTTTATAAGTGGGAATTCAAGTAGCTCCTAGGATATCTTTCCGACAGACGCATGATATGAGATTGGGGTTCGACGTCTAGTGGTCCGCCTTTCCACGGTTGGTTTTACAGTGGTCTCGTAGTGTCTTAAAGAGTCCTTGGCTATGCCGACTCGGGGACGCTTCGTATGTCATGTGCACTGCCTTGTACATGATGGTGCTGTACGATCGAGCCCGTGTGGGCCCCACCACGAAAACTTCGGACGAAATCTCTATCATATGTTTGTTCCGGCTTATTCTGCAAGCCAATACTTTGTTTTGTTTTGAATTGTGGTATTCGAGTTGCTTCGAAGTCAAATGTTGATTCCATACCTTTTTCTAAGTGGCTTCTCAACTTAATGGAAGTGTGATGATTTACTATGGAATTCATTCGTTCATCCTCGTTCGAATGTTTATTGTGAAGACTATATGTTGCAATTTCTATCCGTTGATTCAACTTGTCTATTTGTCTATCAAGATGCTAACGGATGTCACCCTCTTCAGGATGGCTCCGCCAACGCGTCAGAATCCGGAACGCAATGAAGGGAGTCAGGCGAACCCTCCGCCACCACCTCCGCCTCCGGAGGCATGGCAAGCTATCATGGCAGCCACCAACGCCAATGCTCAGATGATTCTGCAACTCTTGCAAGAACGCACCCAAGGGCAAGGCAATCAAGGAAATCAAGGCCAAGGCAACAATCAGCCTCACTTCGCTACCCTCAACCAGTTTCTCGCAAATCAGCCCAAGTCTTTCAGCTACTGTGCCGAGGCCACAGATGCCGATGATTGGCTCGTGGACATCAACAAGCATTTTGAATGTAGCAATGTCAGGCCTGAGGACTATGTCAAGTTCGCTTCTTTTCAGCTCAAGGACCAAGCTGCTGATTGGTATCAACAATACAAAGATTCCAGAGGAGGTCGTGTGATCACTTGGACTGACTTCTGTCGGGACTTCAAAGCGCACCACATTCCACAAAGTGTTGTTGAGAGCAAGCGTGAGGAGTTCCGCAATCTCAAGCAAGGCAACATGTCTGTGTATCAATTCAACATCCAGTTTCAGAAACTTGCTCGCTTCGCTAAACAAGACGTTCCTGATGAAAAGAGCATGATCTATCACTTCAGAGGTGGCCTTAGAGAGGATCTGCAGTTAGCTCTCGTTCTTGTTGAGCCTACTCAGTTTGATCAATTCTATAACATGGCACTGAAGCAAGAGGCTGCTCAGCTCAAGTGTGAGGCTTCTAAGAAGAGAGTCAGGGACGCAGTTCAGTCTTCTTCTTCCTCACTAGTGGCTGCTAAGCAACAGAAGTTCTGGTTGCCTCCTCCTCCTCCGTTTCGTCAGCCTTACCAGCAGAAGAACAAAGGTGGCCATGGATCTTCCCACTCTTCCAACTCTGGCTATCAGAACAAGTCTCAGAATCAAGCTCCAAAGTCGAATGCTCCTTATCATCGTCCACTCTCAGAGGTGACTTGCAACAAGTGTCAGCAGAAAGGTCACTATGCTAACAAGTGCTTCAACCAAAGGCGCCTTCCGCCTGCTCCTCCTGTGAGATCTTCCAGCAATGCAATGGTCAAGCATAATCCAAAGTCTGCAAAGGTGAACATGATGAATGCAGCTCAAGCGGAGGAATCTACTGATGTGATAATGGGTAATCTCTCAGTTAATGATATTCCTGCAAAAGTTCTTATTTGATACTGGTGCATCGCTTTGTTTCATGTCAAGATCGTTCTTTGCAAAGAATGATTTTACTTGGTCTTACCTGGATAAACCATTGGGTGTTGTTTCTCCGGGGAAGTCAATGAGAGCCAACTCGATAGTTCCGGATGTTTCCATCAAGATGGGAAACTATAAATTTCTGTCTTCTCCAATTGTTCTTGGTGACTCGGATATTGATCTTATTCTCGGGATGGACTGGCTTTCGAAGCACAAGGCTCAACTTGATTGTGCTGCCAGGGAAATTGAATTGACACACTCTTCCGAGGATGTGATTATCTATGCCGCTCATGATGAAACCATTCGGTTGTTTTCTCTCAATGAGAAGGGCAAATTGAATGCCATCTCTCAAATTCCAGTCGTTTGTGAGTACCAAGATGTCTTTCCAGAAGACTTCCGGGTATGCCTCCTCACTGGCCAGTTGAGTTCGTTATCGATCTTGAGCCTGGCACTGAACCCGTTTGCAAGCGTCCATACAAGCTTGGACCCAAGGAGCTGAAGGAATTGAAGAAACAGCTCGATGAACAAGAGCGTCTGGGTTTGATCAGACCGAGTTCATCTCCATGGGGTTGTGGTGTTCTTTTTGTCCAGAAGAAGGATGGCACGGACCGACTTTGTGTCGACTACCGTCCATTGAACAAGAAGACAATCAAGAACAAGTATCCACTTCCCAACATCAATGAGCTATTCGAGCAACTCAAAGGTGCTAAAGTATTCTCCAAGCTTGACCTTCGTATGGGTTATCATCAGATTCGCATTCGTGAAGAAGATATTCCCAAGACAGCATTCAGAACAAGCTTTGGTTCTTATGAATATACTGTCATGTCTTTCGGCCTTGTCAATGCTCCTCCAACATTCTCTCGGATGATGAATTTCATCTTCAACCCCTATACCAATGAATTCGTCCTGGTGTATCTCGATGATATCTTGGTCTTCTCCAAGAATAAGAAGGATCATGCCAAACATTTGCGATTGGTGCTCGACAAGCTCAGAGAGTATCAATTCTATGCGAAGTTTTCCAAATGTGAGTTTTGGCTCGATGAAGTTCTTTACCTTGGTCATATCATCTCTGCCAAGGGCATCGCTGTTAATCCCGAGAAGGTGTCTGCAATTGTGAATTGGGAACCTCCTCAGAATGTCAAGCAGCTTCGCAGTTTTCTTGGTCTTGCAAGCTATTGCCGAAGATTCGTTGAGAATTTCTCTAAGATTGCAAAGCCTCTTTCCAACCTCCTCCAGAAGCATGTGAAGTATGTCTGGTCTCCTGAGTGTGACGTTGCTTTCAACACTCTCAAAGAGAAACTCGTCACAGCTCCTGTCTTAACTCCTCCTGACGAATCCAAGCCATTTGAAGTTTTCTGTGATGCTTCTCTTCAAGGTCTCGGTGCTGTGTTAATGCAAGAGAAGAAAGTTGTGGCCTATACCTCTCGTCAGTTGAAGCCCAACGAAAAGAACTACCCCACTCACGATCTTGAGTTGGCGGCAGTTGTCCATGCATTAATAACATGGAGACATCTCTTGTTGGGAAGACAAGTGGACATATTCACCGATCACAAGAGTCTCAAGTACATCTTCACTCAGCCCAACCTCAACCTCAGGCAAACTCGATGGGTCGAAATGATTCAAGAGTACAATCCGAGTATTGAATATACTCCAGGCAAAGCCAATGTCATTGCAGATGCTTTGAGCAGGAAGGCTTATTGCAACAGCTTAATTCTCAAGCCATTCCAACCGGATCTTTGTGAAGCTTTCCGCAAGCTGAATCTCCAAGTTGTTCCTCAAGGCTTTCTTGCCAACCTCATAGTCTCTCCTACTTTGGAAGATCAAATTCGTGAGGCACAACTCCTGGATACCATGGTGAAGAAGGTGAAACGTGGTATCGACAAGGGTCTTTCCAAATACAAGTGCTATCGCATTGATGACAGAGACACTTTATTCTTCGAGGACCGGATTGTGGTTCCTAAAGGTGATCTAAGGAAAGTCATTATGAACGAGGCGCACAATTCTCTTCTTTCCATTCATCCTGGAAGTACGAAGATGTACCATGACCTCAAGCAGTCGTATTGGTGGACTCGAATGAAGCGAGAAATCGCTCAATTCGTGAATGAATGTGATGTCTGTCGAAGAGTGAAAGCAGAACACCAACGACCAGCTGGTCTCCTCCAACCTCTTGCTATCCCAGAATGGAAGTTTGATCATATCGAAATGGACTTCGTGACTGGATTTCCCAAGTCCAAGCGCGGAAATGATGCTATCTTCGTTGTCATCGACAAGCTTACTAAAGTGGCTCATTTCCTTCCAATCAAAGAATCCATCACAGCAGCTCAGTTGGCAGAGCTATACACCTCCAGGATTGTCTCCTTGCACGGCATTCCACAATTGATTTCTTCAGATCGTGGAAGCATCTTCACTTCTAAGTTCTGGGACTCCTTCCAGAAGGCCATGGGCACCAACATTCGCTTCAGCACAGCTTTCCATCCTCAAACTAGTGGCCAAGTCGAGCGAGTCAATCAAATTCTTGAAGATATGCTCAGGGCTT
This sequence comes from Triticum aestivum, assembly GCF_018294505.1. Classification (NCBI taxonomy): domain Eukaryota; kingdom Viridiplantae; phylum Streptophyta; class Magnoliopsida; order Poales; family Poaceae; genus Triticum; species Triticum aestivum. Next base: position 499,807,723 of record NC_057799.1, read on the forward strand.
GTGTCATTTCCTTTGGCATGAAATGGGAAGATTGTCTTCCATATGCCGAATTCTCCTACAACAACAGCTTCCAAGCGAGTTCGGGCAAGGCCCCATTCGAGATTCTCTATGGCAGAAAGTGCCGTACTCCTCTCAATTGGTCAGAGACTGGTGAACGCCAACTTCTTGGCAATGACTTAATCACAGAGGCTGAAGAAATGTGTAAAGTCATCCGTGAAAATCTCAAAGCCGCGCAATCGCGCCAGAAGAGTTACTATGATAGTAAGCACCGTGATTTGGCTTTCGAGATCGGAGACCATGTCTACCTCCGTGTCTCTCCAATGAAAGGAACTCGTCGCTTCGGTATCAAAGGGAAGCTTGCCCCTAGATACGTGGGTCCTTTCAAGATCATTGGCAAAAGAGGCGACCTCGCCTATCAACTTGAGCTTCGCTCCAACATCGCGAACGTGCACGATGTGTTCCACGTGTCACAGCTTCGCAAGTGCTTCAAGACACCTGAGCGCACCATCAACTTCGAAGAGATTGACCTCCAAGAAGATCTGTCTTATCATGAGCACCTCGTTGCTATTCTTGAAGAAACTGAGCGCAAGACTCGCAAAAAGTCTATCAAATTCCCGAAAGTAAAGTGGTCGCACCATTCCGACCGAGAAGCCACCTGGGAACGCGAGGACCACCTCCGTTCCGAATATCCGGAGTTCTTTCAGTCCTAGATCTCGGGACAAGATCCTCTCGTAGTGGTGGAGTGTTGTAACCCCCCGGATGTAACTTTCCATATTTGTAACTCCAACTCTTGCCATTTTCGGCTATGTGTTATGATATTCCCTTCGTGGTTGGGTTTTGTTTTTCGTTTTGCTTTTTGTTTTGTCATGCATCTCATATCATGTCATCGTGTGCATCTCATTTGCATACGTGTTCGTCTCATGCATCCGAGCATTTTCCCCGTTGTCCGTTTTGCAATTCGGCACTCCCACATGCACCGGTGCACCCCTCTTGTTTCTTTTCGTGAGCGGGTGTTGAACGTTCTCGGAATGGACCGAGTCTTGCCAAGTGGCCTTGGTATACCACCGGTAGACCACCTGTCAAGTTTCGTTCCATTTGGAGGTCGTTTGGTACTCCAACGGTTAACCGGGTAACCGCAAAGTCCTTTTGTGTGTTGCAGCAAAACCCCCCCTCCAAACAGCCCAAAACCCCTCTTAGTCTCCTCCATGCTCTCGGTCGTTCGATCACGATCGTGTGGGCAAAAACCGCTCCATTTGGAGTCTCCTAGCTCCCTCTACCTATAAAATACCTCCCCCTCCAAAATCTCGGCAAAACCCTAACCTATCCTCCTCCCGCGCCGCCGGACGTGTCCCCGCCGCCGGACGAACGCGCCGCCCCCGCAGCCAACGCGCCGCCACGTGGCGCCCCGCGCCCACCGCCGCCGGCCCGCCGGCGTGCGGGCCCCGGCCCGCGCCCTCCGGCCCGCCGCCCCCCGCGCGCGCCTCCTCCTCCCCGCGGCCCCGCCTCGCCGCCCTCGCCGGCCCCGCCCCCGGCCGCGGCCTCCGCCGGCGTCGCCGCCGTCCTCCGCCCCGCGGCCGTCCGCCGCCGCCCGCTCCTCCTCTCCCTCCGTCGCCGGCTCCGTCGCTCCGGCCAGCTCTCTCGCGAGCAACCGGCGAGCCCGATCCAGATCTCCACTCGGTTGACTTTCCCCCTCCAAATTTCTCCAAGTCCGATATTTTTACATATATGCCATGTTCATCGCATCATAACTCTCTGCATATAGCTCTGTTTCGCGTGTGTAATATATCGAAATGTTCGCCTCTAGATGCTCTTCATTTTGTTCCTTTATGCCATGTTCATTTGAGTCCATCTTGATGCCCAAATCTCTGGTGCAAGAGTGCTATATGCTGTTAACTGTTGTTACTTATCAGAACTTGAGGATTTGTTATTTTTGTTGCATTTGATGTGTGCATCTTATGGGCATGAGCTCTACATGTGTTTTGATGTAAGCCATGCCATATTTACAAAGGTGTATGCCTTGTATTTTTGAGATCTATGCTGTGACTAGCACAAGCATGCAAACTAGGGTTCGTGATGTTTCTGATTTCAGGGACCTAGTAATTTTGCTGTCTGTGACTGCTGTTATTTTGTTGCTATGTATCCATGTGGCTACAGAGAGATCCATGCTTATTTTGGAGATCTTCAGTAAGGATTTTTTGTAGATATAGTTGTGCTATATCCATTCATGCCCTTGTTTGCACTTATGGAGTGCCCTAGCATGACTCAAACTTGCTCTACTTTTGCTATGAAATATTCCTGGCAGATTCTTAACATGATAGTCAATTTTGCCAAGGTTGTTGTAGTGGATCCTTTCATGCTATGTATTTTCTCTTGCCATGCATAGATTCATAAACATGCCATCTTACTGTAGATATGCTTGTTTTGTCATGCGTTGCTTTGTAGTGAGTGCGTCAAGCTCACCAAGATGCCTTCATAATACTGTTTCTGCCATGCTCTGTTTTCTGCAAGTCTGAAACCTGTTAACGGAACTTGCTATGTTTACATGGTCGCCATCATATCTTCTGGTCCTTTTAGGCTTATGGTCAGTAAGGGACTTTTGTTCTTTGCATTCAGTAGATGCATGCCATGCCTTGTGTTGCTATGTTAAGTTCCTTTAGCATGTTGTTTTGTTGCTCTGAACATTGCTACCTAATGCTGTTTCAGACATATCCAGTAATTTCACTGTCTGTGAACCTGTTATCTTTTGCACTTTTGCCATGCTTGTTTGAGCTTGTTTTGTTGTGATCTAGCCGTAGCTCAGTGTTCATCTTTTGTCAAGCATCTCCTGTAGGTTTCTTCCATATGCTTTGTTGCTATGTTGGAGTGCTGTAGCATTGTTACTTGTTGCATTCTAAGTGCTATCATGCTGTTAATCGCAGATTCGTGTCATTCTTGTTTTGCTTTCCATTTGCAAACCGTGCATCCGTTTCCGGTGATCTTTATATCGATTTCGAGCGAAATCATCTCATCTTTCCAGTGGCATGCTTGTTTTGCCAAGTTACTGCCTTGTTCATCATTTTCCTTCCGGAGCACGCATATGCATCGCATACCATATCTCGCATATCATACATGTTTTGCATCATGTTGCTTGTGCATTTCTCGTGATTGATTTTGGTTCCGTTGCTTGTGTTCTTGTTTTGGGTAGAGCCGGGAGATGAGTTCGTGAACGAGGAACCTGTTGAGTACGCTTACAAGGATCAAGCTTTCGACAACTCTGAGAACTTTGCAGGCAAAATGACCATACCCTCGAAATCACTTCTATCTTTGCTTTGCTAGTTGTTCGTTCTATTGCCATGCTGCGCTACCTACCACTTGCTATATCATGCCTCCCATATTGCCATGTCAAGCCTCCAACCATCCTTTCCTAGCAAACCATTGTTTGGCTAAGTTACCGCTTTTGCTCAGCCCTTCTTATAGCGTTGCTAGTTGCAGGTGAAGTTGAAGTTGGTTCCATGTTGGAACATGGATATTTTGGAATATCACAATATCTCTTATTTAATTAATGCATCTATATATTTGGTAAAGGGTGGAAGGCTCGGCCTTATGCCTGGTGTTTTGTTCCACTCTTGCCGCCCTAGTTTCCGTCATACCGGTATTATGTTCCTTGAGTTTGCGTTCCTTATGCGGTTGGGTGATTTATGGCACCCCTTGACAGTTCGCCTTGAATAAAACTCGTGCAGCAAGGCCCAACCTTGGTTTTACCATTTGCCGCCTAAGCCTTTTTCCCTTGGGTTTTCGCGAGCCCGAGGGTCTTCTTTATTTAAACCCCCGGGCCAGTGTTCCTCTGAGTGCTGGTCCAAACTAGAGCACCGTGCGGGACCGTCCCTTGGCAACTTGGGTTATGTTGGTACCTGTACGCTTCGCTTATCCAGTGTGCCCTGAGAACGAGATATGTGCAGCTCCTATCGGGATTTGTCGGCACATTCGGGCGGCTTTGCTGGTCTTGTTTTACCATTGTCGAAATGTCTTGTAAACCGGGATTCCGAGACTGATCGGGTCTTCCTGGGAGAAGGTTTATCCTTCGTTGACCGTGAGAGCTTATAATGGGCCAAGTTGGGACAACCCTGCAGGGTATTATCTTTCGAAAGCCGTGCCCGCGGTTATGAGGCAGATGGGAATTTTTTAATGTCCGGTTGTAGAGGACTTGACACTTGACCTTAATTAAAATACATCAACTGCGTGTGTAGCCATGATGGTCTCTTCTCGGCGGAGTCCGGGAAGTGAACACGGTTTGAGTTATGCATGAACGTAAGTAGGAGTTCAGGATCACTTCTTGGTCATTAATAGTTGACGACCGTTGCGTTGCTTCTCTTCTCGCTCTCATTTGCGTATGTTAGCCACCATATATGCTTACTGCCTGCTGCAGCTCCACCTCATTACACCATCCTTTCCTATAAGCTTAAATAGTCTTGATCTCACGGGTGTGAGATTGCTGAGTCCTCGTGACTCACAGATTCTACCAAAATAGTTGCAGGTGCCGACGATGCCAGTGCAGATGACGCAACCGAGCTCAAGTGGGACTTCGACGAGGAACGTGGTCGTTACTATGTTTCTTTTCCTGATGATCAGTAGTGGAGCCCAGTTGGGACGATCGGGGATCTAGCATTTGGGGTTATCTTATTTTCATTTGGATTTGACCGTAGTCGGTCTATGTGTGGATTTTGGATGATGTATGAATTATATTTATGTATTGTGTGAAGTGGCGATTGTAAGCCAACTCTCGTTATCCCATTCTTGTTCATTACATGGGATTGTGTGAAGATAACCCTTCTTGCGACAATACCACCATGCGGTTATGCCTGTAAGTCGTGCCTCGACACGTGGGAGATATAGCCGCATCGTGGGCGTTACACCTGGGCAGAAGCAATCTAGGGCTCCGACGGAGCTATTTTGCCAGGTAAACTTCCCTCCGAGAGGGGGAAATAGAAGCCATCGTCATCACCAACGATCCTCTCATCAAGGGAGGGTCAGTATCCATCAACATCTTCACCAGCACCATCTCCTCTCAAACCCAAGTTTATCTCTTGTATTCAATCTTTGCCTCAGAACCTCAGATTGGTACCTGTGGGTTGCTAGTAGTGTTGATTACTCCTTGTAGTTGATGCTAGTTGGTTTATTTGGTGGAAGATCATATGTTCAGATCATTAATGATATTTATTACCCCTCTGATCTTGAACATGAGCATGCTTTGTCAGTAGTTACGTTTGTTCCTGAGGACATGGGAGAAGTCTTGTTAAAAGTAATCATGTGAATTTGGTATTTGTTTGATATTTTTGATGAGATGTATGTTGTCTTTCCTCTAGTGGTGTTATATGAACGTCGACTACATGACACTTCACCATGATTTGGGCCTAGGGGAAGGCATTGGGAAGTAATAAGTAGATGATGGGTTGCTAGAGTGACAAAAGCTTAAACCCTAGTTTATGCGTTGATACGTCTCCAACGTATCTATAACTTTTTATTGTTCCATGCCATTATATTATCAATCTTGGATGTTTTATATGCATTATTATGCTATTTTATATCAATTTGTTGGGACTAACCTATTAACCTAGTGCCCAGTGCCAGTTGCTGTTTTTCCTTGTTTTTTTCTTTATGGAAAATCAATACCAAACGGAATAAAACTTTATGATGATTTTTCTTCAACGAGAAGACACGCACGAAGCTTCAGGAGGAGGCCAGAAGAGCCACGAAGAGGCCGGCCACGCCCTAGGGGGGCGCGTGATACGTCTCTGTCGTATCTGCTTTTCCTAACACTTTTACTCTTGTTTTGGACTCTAATTTGCATGATTCGAATGAAACTAACCCGGACTGACGCTGTTTTCAGCACAACTACCATGGTGTTGTCTTTTGTGCAGAAATAATAAAAGTTCTTGGAATGGAACGAAACTTTTTGGAGAATTTTTATACAATAAATGTAAAATACTGGAGCCAAGAACCACCGGAGGGGGGTCCCTGGGGGAGCACAACCCACTAGGGGCGCCCCCCTCCTGGCGCGCCCAAGTGGGTTGTGCCCACCTGGTGGCCTCGCAGACCCTACCTCCGACGCTATAAAATCCCACTTTCAGAGAAAAATTAGGGAGAAAAAACTATCGTGTTATCACCAACCCTTCATCGAAGCCGCCGCCACCTCCCGTTCTTCATCGGGAGGCTAGATCTGGAGTCCGTTTGGGGCTCCGGAGAGGGGAATCTTCGATCTTCATCATCACCAACCCTTCTGCATCGCCAATTCCATGATGCTCTCCACCGGGAGTGCGTAATTCCTTCGTAGGCTCGCTGGTCGGTGAGGAGTTGGATGAGATTCATCATGTAATCAAGTTAGTTTTGTTAGAGCTTGATCGCTATTATCCATTATGTTCTGAGATTGATGTTGCTATGACTTTGACATACTTAATGCTTGTCACTTTGGGCCCGGGTGCCATAATTTCAGATCTAAACCGTTTATGTTATCACCACTATATCTATGTTCTAGATCTGATCTTGCAAGTCATATTCACCCATTACGTGTTATGATCCGTAAACCCCGGAGTGACAATATTCAGGATACTTTCCGCTGATGACCGTAGTTTGAGGAGTTCATGTATTCACTCTGTGTTAATGCATTGTTCCGGTTCTCTATTAAAAGGAGGCCTTAATATCCCTTAGTTTCCATATGGACCCCGCTGCCATGGGAGGGTAGGACAAAAGATGTCATGCAAGTTCATTCCATAAGCACGTATGACTATTTACGGATTACATCCCTACATTATATTTATGTACTGGAGCTAGTTTTGTATCGCCCTAGGTTATGACTGTTATATGATGAATATCATCCAACGAATCCACCGATCCAATGCCTACGATTTTCCTACATATTGATCTTGCTAAGATACTATTGCCACTGTTACTGTTACACTTGTTACAAAATAATTGCTATCACTATTATAGTTACTATTGCTGTTGCTACTACTATCAAAACAATCATATTACTGTGCCACTGATCGCTTTGCTGCAGATAATTAATCTCCAGGTGTGGTTGAATTGACAACTAAACTGCTAATACTTGCAAATATTTTTTGGCTCCCCTTGTGTTGAATCAATAAATTTGGGTTGAATACTCTACCCCTGAAAACTGTTGCAATCCTCTATACTTGTGGGTTATCAAGACCATTTTCTGGCGCCGTTGCCGGGGAACATAGCTATATTTGTTGAGTCACTTGGGATTATTATCTATTTATCACAATGAAGAATCTGAAGGATACAAAGACCAAGATCGTTCCCTCTAGGACGAGGGGAGGTCAGGAACTGCCATCACACTCTGCACTTGATTCACCGTCTATTTTGAGTAGACTTGCAACACCACCACATGCTATTAATCCTGATATGTCACAAGTTATTGATGATGATGCTTCTATGAATGCTACTCACGATATTGCTAGTACCTTGCTTGATGATGGTGTGCCACTAGGTGATTTTCATGATGAACAAATTGCTAGAGCTAAAGAGAATGAAATTACTGAAAGTGATGAGATCATTGAAACTGATGAGATACTTGAAACTGAAAATCTTGAAACACCTATTAGACCTAGCTCTCCTAGTTATGAATTGCCTAAGATACCTGAAGGTTATGTTATTGATGAGGAGACAACTAGATATTTTCTTGCTTGCAATGATAGAGATAGTCTAAAGAACTTATTATGCAAATTGAAAGAGAAATCTTTGAATGCTAGAATGAAATGTGATCCTAAGTTTGCTACTTCACCTATCTTTATTGATGATAAGGATTATGAATTCTCTGTCGACCCAGAGTTAACTACTTTGGTTGAATCAGATCCTTTCCATGGCTATGAAACTGAAACTGTTTTGGCACACCTTACCAAATTAAATGATATAGCTACCCTTTTTGCTGATGATGAGAAAATTTTCTTTTGTTATATCCTCAAATTATTTCCATTCTCATTAAAGGGTGAAGCTAAGATATGGTACAATACTCTTGCTCCTGGTTGTGTGCGTTTTCCCCAGGATATGATCTATTACTTCTCTGAAAAATATTTTCCTGCTCATAAGAAACAAGCTGCCTTACAAGAAATATTTAACTTTGTGCAAATTGAAGAATAGAGTCTCCCACAACTGTGGGGGAGGCTTCTCCAATTACTTAATGCTTTGCCTGAGCATCCTCTTAAGAAAAATGAAATACTTGATATCTTCTATAATGGACTAACCGATGCTTATAGGGACTTCCTAGATAGTTGTGCTGGTTGTGTTTTCATGGAACAAACTGTTGAACAAGCTGAGGAATTATTGAATAACATATTGAAAAAATATGATGATTGGACTCTTCCTGAACCACCTCCTAAACCCACTGATAAGAAGAGGGGTATCTTATATGTAAGTCCTGAAGATATGCAAGAGGAAAAGAAAAGTATGAAGGAAAAAGGAATTAAAGCAGAGAATGTTAAAAATTTACCTCCTATCGAAGAGATAGATGGACTTGATACACCACCACCCAAGGTGGTAGAGGAAATTTGATGAAAGTGACATCCCTTGCAACAAAGATCCTAGTCAATGCCTTTATGAGTTGACAATTGCATTAGAAAAAAAGATCACTTCAATGAAAATGTTATGAAACAATTGAAATACAACTCTGATATAATTGCTCGCTTGAGTGACTTGTTATTTAGAATCTCTAATGATGTTAGAGGCGTAGGAAAACATGCTTCTATGGTTCATACTCAAGTTGCTAAATCTCAAAGAGAATTGCTTGATGAAATGAGCAATAATATCAATGATCATGCTGTTAGAGTATTGACTAGAGGAGGTAGAATGACTCAGGAACCACTTTATCCCGAGGGACACCCTAAAAGAATTGAACAAGACTCTCAAAGATTAACACTAACGCACCTAGTCCTTCTAAAAAGAAAAAGAAAAAGAAAAATGATAGTACTTTGCATACCTCTAGTGAACCTGAAGTAGGAAAATCTCCTGAAGATAATAATGATGTTTCTATCTCTGATGCTGAACTCAATCTGGAAATGAATATTCATCTAGTGATAATGAAAAATATAATCGTGATTTTCATGAAGATACTCAACCAAACAATGATAAAGAACCAGATAATGAGGTTGAGATAGAACCAGTTGTTGATCTTGATAACCCACAACCTAAAAATAAAAGATATGATAAAAGAGACTTTGTCACTAGAAAACATGGTAAATAAAGAGAACCATGGGTTCAAAAACCCATGCCCTTTCCACCTAAATCGACTAAGAAGAAAGGTGATGAAGAGTTTGAATGCTTTGCTGAAATGCTTAGTCCAGTCTTTTTGCGCACCCGCTTGACTGATATTTTAAAGATGGCCCCTGATGCAAAATACATGAACGACATCATCACTAATAATATAAAAAATACCGGAAGCTGAAATATCCACCATGCTTGCTAATTATACTTTTAAGGTTGGAGTACCTAAAAAACTTGGAGATCCGAGAATACCAACTATACCTTGCTTCATCAAAAGAAACTATGTCAAAACTGCTTTATGTGATTTAGGAGTTGGTGTTAGTGTTATGCCTTTCTCATTATATAAAAGACTTGACTTGAATAAACTCACACGTACTAAAATATCTTTGCAAATGGCTGACAAATCAACTGCTATACCTATCGGTATTTGTGAGGATGTGCATGTTGTTGTTGCAAATGTTACTATCTTAACAGACTTTGTTATACTTGAGATGCCCGAGGACGACAACATGTCGATTAGCCTTGGTAGACCCTTTCTGAATACTGCAGGGGCTATTATTGATTGCAATAAAAGCAAGGTCACTTTTCATATCAATGGTAATGAGCACACGGTGCACTTTCTGTTGGGGATATGACTATCAGGTATGACCCGCCCAGGAGGGGCCGGGTCATCCCTATGGCGGTTCATCTCAATGAAGCCCAAGAGGATATTAACAATGGCGGTTCGTAGATAGGCTTAGTAGAGGGCCCAAACCCGAAGACAGCTTAAGGCCCAAAAATATAAACTGCCATGTATATGTAGACTTGTATTGTAAGGCACGTAAGAAAAGTCACCGAGCCGGACACGTTGTATGAGCCGGCCGGGACTCTGTAGGCCGCAGGGCGTCAACCCGTGTATATAAGGGGACGACCCAGCGGCGGCTTAGGAAGAGAGAGAGATCGAGAGCCAGGCTAAGCGTATTCGCTCCCTGGTCTTCGAAACCCTAGCAATACCACCTCAAACTGGATTAGGCCTTTACCTTCACCGCAAGGGGCCGAACCAGTATAACTCCCTGTGTCCTTTGTCCAGATTAACCCCTTTAAGCTAATCTCATTGCGATGGCTCCACGATTAAGTCCCCACACTAGGACATCTGCCGTGAAAATTCCACCACAGTTGGCGCCCACCGTGGGGATGACCAAGAGTCGTCGCGGCAAGCTCTACATCGATGACGCAGGCTGGGGCCCCGACGCCGGCTCAATTGAGTACGGGTACCGGGTCCCCTTTGGCAGAATTCACGTCTTCATCAGCAAGATCGGCGAACCGGGCCCTGAGTCGGACATCTGCACCGACAACATCGAGACGGCTCAGCGTGCGAGATCCACCCGAGTTCAGCCCGTCATGAATCGTGCCTTCGTGTGATCCATCCATGGAGCGGAATCTGAGGATAGATCGGCATCTGGTGGGGAGACGGTTGTTTACTATGATGGTGAATCGTCCACCGGTGAGACTGAGTCATTGTACCTACTGCAAGACGGCCGGCTTGGGGGCTGTTCCGATGGCGACAGTATTCCGGACCCCTGCTGTCGGTGTCAAAACCGGCGGATCTCTGGTAGGGGGTCCCGAACTGTGCGTCTAAGGCGGATGGTAACAGGAGGCGGGGGACACGATGTTTACCCAGGTTCGGGCCCTCTCGATGGAGGTAATACCCTACTTATTGCTTGATTGATCTTGATGATATGAGTATTACAAGAGTCGATCTACCACGAGATCGTAGAGGCAAAACCCTAGAAGCTAGCCTATGGTATGATTGTTGTTGTCCTACGGACTAAACCCTCCGGTTTATATAGACACCGGAGGGGGCTAGGGTTACACAGGGTCGGTTACAAGGGAGGAGATCTACATATCCGTATTCCCAAGCTTGCCTTCCACGCCAAGGAGAGTCCCATCCGGACACAGGATGAAGTCTTCAATCTTGTATCTTCATAGTCCAACAGTCCAGCTAAAGCATATAGTCCGGTTGTCCGAGGACCCCCTAATCCAGGACTCCCTCAGTAGCCCCCGAACCAGGCTTCAATGACGATGAGTCCGGCGCAGAGATTGTCTCCGGCATTGCAAGGCGGGTTCTTCTCCAAATTCTGAGTACTTGTTGAGTAGTGTCCGGCTTCCCATAAATGATGCACTCCTTGGCTTCCGTGCCTAATAATGGCTATCTACCACGTGTCGAGCGAATGCGAGAAGCCAGGGCATTTTTACATTTGCCACCCTAGCCATGTGAGTAAATCGTCTATTAAAGAGACGGGGAATTCTCAGATCCAGATCACACCATCTTCCCACAACGAGTATACATCGGAGTGCGCCCAGAAAAATCCATTCCAACATGGCCGGCCATCGCAGCTCCTCCTCTCGCTCCCGTAGCCCTAAGCCCGGCAATTGGAAGAAGTGTTCCATCCCTCACAACCAATTAGTAGAGTTACAGAGCCAGGGATTTGTCCCTCCAGCGTATATGGTCCCCGTTCGAGCCGGGATCACCACCTACAATGGTGGGGAGCAAGCGGAGAGCTTTCCCAACCCATCCATGGGGGAGCGGGTATGCCTTGTCCCTTACTTATTAAGAGGGCTTGGATTTCCAATTCATCCGTTCCTCCGCGGGCTCCTGGAGTTCTACGGCCTCCAGCTGCATAACTTTACTCCCGCCTCCATATTACACATCGCTGGCTATGTCGCCCTTTGCGAGCTGTTTCTCGGCTGCGAAGCTCATTTCGAGCTATGGAAGAGGTTATTCTGCCTCGTACCCTGCACACAGGAGGGGTCAATATATCAAGTGGGCGGAGCCGAAATATGGCGCATCGCCGGGACCGGATACCTGTCCGGTACTGCGAAGAAGACATCCGAAGACTGGCCCTCGGAGTGGTTTTATATGGAGGACGTCCCCCTTCCGGACCCTATTCGGGTGGGCCTTCCCGCGTTCGACAACGCTCCCTTGAAGAAACGCCGCAGATGGCGCCCTCGGAGCCCTCAGGAGGAAGATAACGGGGAAGTCCTTTACCTGATGGGTCGGATACAGACGCTGGCCCAGTCAGGATTGAATGTAATCGAGGTTATGTCAATATGTATAATGCGGGGGGTGCAACCACTTCTATATCGGGGGCAACCCGTGTGGCACTTCAACGGAGAAGACGATGCCACCCGCTGCGGTCGTAAGGGACCGGACTCAGTCGCTGCTCTAGCAAAAATTCTGTCCGATTTGTACAAAGGAGAGGAAGAGGAGTTCATCCGCATTAAGCCATGGGATGGATTCTCCATGTACAACCCCCCAAGTTGGGTGAGCTGCTACTTTTTACTCCAAACCTTCCCGCATTCTTCGTCATAAGTATTTACCTTGCCATTTCATAGCAGGAACTACGAAAAGCTGTGAGGGAGGTCCACAGCCCGCCTCCACAACCGGAGGACCCTGACCGGGCCCTCGACCCCGGACTCGAAGAAGATCCGGACACATTTGTGGAGCTTATTGACAGGACGTTCTATCAATTAAGCTGCGATGGTGCCATGGTGGCCATCATAGCCGATTATCTGGGACTACTCCCTGCATCGCATGTAAGTAAAAACGGAGTCCTAACTTCCAAGAAGGATCCCTTTTTCTGCACTTCACCTACCGCACACATATGGTGTCTTACAGGGAAGGCCCTCGGGACGCCATGCCGAACCCGCAGTGACTCACCAACAAGGGGCACCGAAGCCGGGTAGGCTTAAAAGGAAGGCGGTCAGGACTGAGACGCCGTCGCAGAGGTATGAAAAAGAACCCCGCTCCGTGGTTGTCGTCTTTTAAAATATAATAACGCCCATGTTTTCTAGTAGGAAAAACGCTCGCCGGACTATATCCGGAGAGGTTGCCGGTCACGCCTCCACCAGTCGGGCTGCAGAGTCGGATTTAGAGGCGGACGCTAACATGGGGCCAACGCCGGAAGTTCCTCCTACAGAGAATGCGGATAGGCTATCCGCTACAAATTCCGAAGTGGAGAGCGCCATGAATCACAGGCGTTGCCGGGCCGTACTCCGTGACGCTTGTTTCTCCCAAGAGGCGTTCGATGCCTTCAACTCAGGAGACGCATACATCCGAGCTGCTCAAAATGGTCTTGCCAGAGCCACGAACCAGTATGTAAAGGATATACGAGTAAGAAAATCTAATAATTATGTATATCAGTAGCCCCTGAGACTTGAAACAGTTGGCACAACTGATTTAAGGATCATTGTTTGCATAGGTTCTTACGGAGAAGAATGCCCAGTTGTCTCAAGAGCTGGATGAATGTAAAGGCCAGCTTCAGGCCGCAGTTGCCACAGTGAAGGAGTCCGAGAAGGCCCCATCAGGTAACACTTGCTTCCATTGCAAAGAATGTCATGTACCAGGTAGTATGCGGCATGCATGCAAATCTAACAATAGTGCTGCAGATGACTCCTGAGTGAATCCGGAGGCCGTGCCAGGGGATGAGCAGCGCGCTAACCAACGGCTAAAGGCTGGCGAGCGTGTGCTTACGCAGGTTAGGCGGGACAAAAACGATCTCCAAGACGCCAATACCCGGCTGGGCGTTGAACTTAAAGATGTTCGAGCCCAGCTTGCTGACTTCGTAAAGGAGAATAAGAGGCTTCGACGCGGCATTTTCAGTAAGTGCTTGAACGAACTTTTAAGGAGTTCGGCGAAGAAACCAGCTGACAGAATTATATCTGTAGGTATGCTAACTGGTCGTCCCGCGGAGGAGATGCCCGGGTCTACAGGCGATCTTCTGCCAGAGCTCTCACAACTGCACGAACAAGTACGGCAGGTGATGCAGGGCATTGCTCAAGCCTTGTGGCCATCCACCTCCCTGCCCGGAGGCATGAGAGAGCTTACAGAAAAGCTCAAGGGAGCACGGCGGCGCTTCCGACTATGGAACATATCAGCCTGCCAACAAGGTGCAAGGGAAGCCTGGGCCATGGAGACGACGCGATATACCAAGGCTGACCCGAACCACATGGCCGAGGTCGGACCTGTGGGGCCTGATGGGAAAGAGATCCCCGTCAGTTTGGTTTATGACCAGGTAGAATTAGCCGCAAAGTATTCTCAACAGGACTGTAGGCTAGACAGTCTGTTGGATGGTATAGAAGAAGAATTTAGTCAGTCTAAGTGACTGTGTACTTCAAGTGACATATATTGTCCCTAGACGGATTGTAAATCATTTGTCATGGCGGACCCTTTCGCTTCAACCTCCAGACCCGACAGTCCGGAGTGTATCCGAATATCCGCTCAGTTATGTAAAAAACCGGGATATGCGTGGAAACCAGGCGTAGGGGTCATAAGTGCTTGAATAGACAAGTGCCCAACTAGCTATGTTATATTACATGGATAGTAAGAAACATCTTCCAGGGAGAATAGTTCCATTAACGGTTCCTTTCCCTGGGTACGCATGCATTAATGTGCATGTCCGGACTGCGAAAACAGACGCAAGATATAAACATCTGGGGGCATGTAGTACAATAAATATAAATCGTCTTTTGTTCACCGACTGAATATTCCCTTAAGAACGCTAGCTTTCGGCTTCACCCAGTCTGAGGTACACATCCGGCTGACCCCGCAGTAACAATCGCAGAGGTCCTCCCCTTATGCCCTAGCCGAATTAATGGGAATGTAGGGCATAAACACAAGAGCCAGGCAACCCAGCTTGGCCAAAACTTAAGTCATATCGATGCATATAATGGCGAAAGAAGGTACATGTGAAAAGTAACACATGTGTGGGGCCTAGAGCCCGGAACGTAGCTATGTTAAGCTTCTGTATAAGAAGCCCCCAGGTATCATGAGCGCGGCTAGCGCGTCAAGATTGTGTAGTCAGGACACATTTTAGCCTTTTAAGGCCTTGAAGAAAAAAGGGAAAAAAGAAAGAAAGAGAAGACAGATAACGAATATATAAAAAATTGACAGAGGTAGGGAGACGAACACAGAGTCCGGCACTAGGCGTAGAACCTTCAGAGTCTGGCTGCGTTCCATGGGTTTGGCTCGAGTCGATTGTCCGATGCATCCCGAAGACAGTACGCTCCACCGGTCAGAACTTGGTCAATAATGAAGGGACCTTCCCATTTGGGCTTGAGCTTGTTCTTTTTCTTCTCCGGTAGGCGTAGAACGAGTTCGCCAACGTTATAAGTTTTGGCCCGTACTTCTCTGCTTTGGTACATTCGAGCCTGTTGCTGATAGAATGCGGAACGGGTTTTGCCACGTCATGCTCCTCCTCGAGGGCATCCAAACTGTCCTGCCGATCAAGCTCGGCTTCTTTCTCTTCATACATGCGCACTCGAGGTGAGTCATGAATTATGTCACAGGGCAGTACCGCCTCTGCGCCATACACCATAAAAAACGGTGTGTATCCGGTAGTGCGATTCGGCGTGGTCCTCAGCCCCCATAGTACGGAGTCAAGCTCCTCTACCTAGTGCGTATCGGATTCCTTCAAGGATCGCACTAATCTGGGTTTAATGCCACTCATGATAAGACCATTTGCTCACTCGACTTGACCGTTAGTTTGCGGGTGATAGATGGAAGCATAATCGAGCTTGATGCCCATGTTGCTGCACCAAAGTTTTACCTCGTCGGTTGTAAAGTTTGAGCCGTTATCGGTGATGATGCTGTGGGGAACGCCATAACGGTGTACAACCCCGGATATGAAGTGTATCACAGGTCCGGATTTGGCCGTTTTAACTGGTTTGGCTTCTATCCATTTGGTGAATTTATCCACCATGACCAATAAGTATCTTTTCTTATGGCTTCCCCCTTTGAGGGGTCCGACCATATCAAGCCCCCAGACTGCAAAGGGCCAAGTAATGGGGATTGTTTTGAGGGAGGTAGGCGGCATATGGCTTTGGTTTGCGAAAAGCTGTCAACCGACGGAATGTTGAACGAGGTCCGGTGCGTCTGCTCGGGCTGTCGGCTAGTAGAAACCTATATGGAAGGCCTTGCTTACAAGGGCCCGAGCTGCAGCGTGGTGGCCGCCAAGTCCAGCATGAATTTCTGCCAAAAGTTGCCGCCCTTCCTCTTCGGAGATGCACCTTTGAAGGACTCCGGTAGCGCTTTTCTTATAAAGCTCTCCCTCGTGGACCTTGTAGGCTTTAGACCGCCGCACAATGCAGCGTGCCTCGTTTTGGTCCTCGGGTAGTTCCTGCCTAGTTAGGTAGGCCAGGAATGGTTCTGTCCACGGGGCGATGACAGCCATTATCACGTGGGCGGAAGGTGTTATTTCAGTGGCAGAGCCTCCGATTATGTTAGAGTGTTCGGTATCTGGTGTTGTGGCCGGGTCCAGACTATTGTTACCGGTCTCTCCTTCCCATACCAGGGATAGCTTAAACAGCCTTTCCAAGAAGATATTAGGTGGGATAGGGTTGCGCATAGCGCCGATGCGGGCGAGGATATCCGCCGCCTGATTGTTTTTCCGGACCACATGGTGGAATTCAAGTCCCTCGAACCGATCTGACATTTTGAGGACGGCGTTGCGATAAGCCGCCATTTTTGGATCCTTGGCATCGAAGTCTCCATTTATTTGAGATATTGCGAGGTTCGAGTCCCCATGCACCTCCATGCGTTGAATGCCCATGGAGACTGCCATCCGGAGGCCATGTAATATGGCCTCATATTCTGCTGCGTTGTTGGAGTCTGTGTATAGTATTTGGAGTACGTATTGGACTGTATCTCCGGTGGGGGATGTCAGGACGATGCCAGCCCCCAGACCAGCCAACATTTTAGAGCCGTCAAATTGCATAATCCAATTGGAGTACGCGTCGTACTCTTTAGGGAGTTCGGCTTCTGTCCATTCGGCGACGAAATCAGCCAGTACTTGTGACTTAATGGCTCGCCGTGGTTTGTATATTATGTCGAACGGGAGGAGCTCAATAGCCCATTTAGAAATCCGGCCCGTGGCCTCGCGGTTGTTTATAATGTCATTGAGTGGTACTTGAGAGGCCACCGTAATTGAACACTCTTGAAATTAGTGTCGTAGTTTCCGGGATGCCATGAAGACCGCGTATGCTATCTTTTGATAATATGGGTACCGTGATTTGCATGGAGTGAGGACAGTGGATACATAGTATACCGACTTCGAAGCGGGAACTTATGTCCGTCCATCTCTCGTTTGACGACAAGCACTGCGCTTACAACTTGGTGTGTTGCCGCTATATATAACAGCATTGGTTCGCCGACATTTGACGCAGCCAAGATTGGGTTTGTGGCCAAAACGGCTTTTATTTCTTCTAATCCGGCCGTGGCTGCATCCGTCCACTCGAAGTGTTCGGTGCATCGAAGAAGGCGATAAAGAGGTAGTGCCTTTTATCCTAATCGGGAGATGAAGCGGCTTAAGGCAGCCACGCATCCAGTTAGCTTCTGGATTTGCTTGAGGTCTGTTGGGATGGCCAACTGTGAGAGCTCAGATTTTAGCCGGATTTGCTTCGATTCCTCTATTGGAGACGATGAAGCCTAAGAGCTTTCCGGCGGGCACGCCGAAGACGCATTTTTTCGGATTGAGCTTAATGTCGTATGTTCGGAGATTTTCGAACGTGAGCCTCAAGTCGTCTATTAAGTATTCGACATGTCTGGTTTTAATGACCACATCGTCTACGTATGCCTCCACTGTTTTGCCGATCTGTGTCTCCAAGCATATCTGAATCATGCGTTGATAAGTTGCACCGGCGTTTTTGAGCCCGAAAGGCATGGTGTTAAAATAGAAGGGGCCGTATGGAGTGATAAATGCCGTTGCGGCTTGATCAGACTCCGCCATCTTAATTTGATGGTATCCGGAGTATGCGTCGAGGAAACACAATGGGTCGTGTCCTACGGTAGCGTCGATAATTTCATCGATAGGAGGGAGGGGGAAGGGATCCTTTGGGCAAGCCTTGTTAAGGTCCTTGAAGTCGACGCATAGGCACCAGGATTTGTCCTTCTTTGGTACCATCACCAGGTTTGCTAGCCAGTCCGGATGTTTTATTTCTCGAATGAATCCGGCCTCCAGTAACTTGGCTAGCTCCTCTCCCATGGCTTGTCGCTTAGGCTCAGAGAAGCGCCGAAGAGTTTGCTTGACCGGCTTGAATCCCTTTAGGATGTTAAGGCTATGCTCGGCCAGCCTGCGTGGGATTTCTGGCATGTCCGAAGGATGCCAGCGAATATATCCCAATTCACGCACAAGAACTCCCGTAGCGCGGCATCTACTGTGGGGTTTAACTGTGCCCCGATGGATGCTGTTTTTGTAGGGTCCGTTGAATGGACTTGGAATTTTACTATTTCCTCCGCTGGTTTAAAAGAGGTGGACTTGGATCTTTTGTCGAGTATCACGTCGTCCCTGTCCACTGTGGAGCGCAGCACAGTTAATTCCTCGGCCGCGAGGGCTTCGGATAACGCCTCGAGGGCCAGTGCGGCTGTTTTGTTTTCAACGCGAAGTGCTATGTCCGTATCACTAGCTAGAGTGATGATTCCATTGGGCCCGGGCATTGTGAGCTTCATGTACCCATAATGGGGTATAGCTTGGAAGATCGTGAATGCCTCCCGCCCTAGAAGGCCGTGGTATCCGCTATTGAACGGGGCCACTTGGAATGTGATTTCTTCGGACCTATAATTCTCCGACGTGCCGAATACCACATCTAGTGTGATTTTCCCAGCACATCGTGCCTCCCGACTAGGGATGATTCCTCTGAAGGTCGTGTTGCTTTGCTCAATGCGGCTTTTGTCTATTTCCATTTTTCGAAGAGTCTCCCCATAGATGAGGTTTAATCCGCTGCCGCCGTCCATGAGCACTTTAGTAAGCCGGAAGCCGTCCACAATTGGACTAAGAACCAAGGCAGCTGGTGCTCGGGCTGTTCGGAATTTAGATTCGTCACTGGCATTGAAGGTGATAGCCGTATCGCTCCATGGATTTATTGCTGCCACGTGGCAGACTTTGGCGAGGCTGCGGAGTGCTCGCTTACGCCTATTATTTGAGGCGGAGGTCTCGAAGACTGTCAATATTGTATTGTTGTTTCCCACGGGATGGTGCTCTGCGGTATTGTTGATGAGGAGATCCTCACCGCTCTTGGCCACCTGCCAGAGTACCCAACATGCTCTAAGGCTATGTGTTGGCATGGTATCCGCTGTACTATGAATTTTGCATGGCCCGTTAAGCCATCCCTCCAATACGGTTCCACGCCCTGTAGTGGGCTTTTGCTTCTTTGTAATTGGGTCGGTTGACTTACGAGAGTACACCCTTTTAGTTCGGACGGGGGGTTTTGTGAGAGCCGGAGGATCCCAAAATTTTGTTTGGGTTTTCCAGGCGCTTTCCATCGCACAATACTTCCGTACTATGGCCGCCAAGTCAGCAAAGTGTGCTATGTCACGGCGACTTATAGCGTTGAGGATTCCCCTGTCCGTGCAATTTTTGCAAAAGAATGTAATTGTGTCTTCCTCGCGACAGTCCTTAACCTTGCTCATTACAAGGAGGAATCTGGCCCAATAGTGGTGTACCGTCTCTTGGGGCTCTTGTCTAATGTGGGAAAGATCACTTATATCTGGGTGGGTGGGTAGATTTAGGTCCAAACCCTAACCCGATCTGAGACCCAGGGGCGGAGGAGTTTTCGATCTTGGAAGTTCGGGCTCCGGGATGTTGCCTGCTAGGTTTGGCCCGCTGTCTGATTCTAGGTTCAAGGCTTGGGCCATGTCCTCCCATAGACGGGTATCCGGCTCGGAGAGCTCAGGGATCTGGACATAGTTCGTCCTCAAGATAGAGGAAGAATCGCTGAGTTGCTCCTCCACCACCGCTATCTGATGGGTGACCGGCGGAGAGTTAATCTCCCTTTGGTCGGGTTTAAGGCCAATCCGATCATAGTCCGCAGCGACTCCCAAAGCGGCGATGCGATCCAAGAGCTCGTTCAAGGAGGAGAGCTCCATTGGATCCATCTGCTCGGCGAATCCCGAGCCGACGTGGAGGCGGTTTTTGATGACCCGAGAGGTCATCGTCGGCGCAGCGGCCGAACGGGCGGTCATGATGAAATTGTTGGGGAATGTAGTAATTTCAAAAAAATTCCTACGCACATGCAAGAACATGGTGATGCATAGCAACGAGAGGGGAGAGTGTTGTCCACGTACCCTCGTAGACCGACAGTGGAAGCGTTATCACAACGCGGTTGATGTAGTCGTACGTCTTCACGATCCGACCGATCAAGTACCGAACGTACGGCACCTCCAAGTTCTACACACGTTCAGCTCGATGACGTCCCTTGAACTCCGATCCAGCCGAGTGTTGAGGGAGAGTTTCGTCAGCATGACGGCGTGGTGACGATGATGATATTCCACCGACGCAGGGCTTTGCCTAAGCTCCACGACGGTATTATCGAGGTGTAATCTGGTGGAGGGGGGCACCGCACACGGCTAAAATATCGTATATCAAAGTGTGTCCTTAGGTGCCCCCCTGCCCCCGTATATAAAGGAGCAAGGGGGACGCCGGCTGCCCTAGGCGCGCCAAGGAGAGAGGGGGAGTCCTCCTCCTAGTAGGAGTAGGACTCCCCTTTCCTAGTCCTACTAGGAAAGAAGGGGGGAAGGAAAGAGAGGGAGAGGGAGAGGGAAAGGGGGCTGCGCCCCCCTCTCCTAGTCCAACTAGGACTCCCCTTGGGAGGGGGCATGCCACCTCCTGGCTGCTGCCCTCTCTCTCCCCTCAAGGCCCACCAAGGCTCAATACTTCCCCGGGGGGTTCCGGTAACCCTCCGGCACTCCGGTTTAATCCGAAACTTCTCCGGAACACTTCCGGTGTCCGAATATAGTCGTACAATATATCAATCTTTACGTCTCGACCATTTCAAGACTCCTCGTCATGTCCGTGATCACATCCGGGACTCCGACAACCTTCGGTAGATCAAATCACATAAACTCATAATATAACTGTCATCGTAACTTTAAGCGTGCGGACCCTTTGGGTTCGAGAACTATGTAGACATGACCGAGACAACTCTCCGGTCAATAACCAATAGCGGGACCTGGATGCCCATATTGGCTCCCACATATTCTAAGAAGATCTTTATCGGTCAGACTGCATAACAACATACGTTGTTCCCTTTGTCATCGGTATGTTACTTGCCCGAGATTAGATCGTCTGTATCTCGATACCTAGTTCAATCTCGTTACCGGCAAGTCTCTTTACTCGTTCCGTAATACATCATCCCGCAACTAACTCATTAGTCACAATGCTTGCAAGGCTTATAGTGATGTGCATTACCGAGTGGGCGCAGAGATACCTCTCCGACAATCGGAGTGACAAATCCTAATCTCGAAATACGCCAACCCAACAAGTACCTTTGGAGACACCTGTAGAGCACCTTTATAATCACCCAGTTACGTTGTGACGTTTGGTAGCACACAAAGTGTTCCTCCGGTAAACGGGAGTTGCATAATCTCATAGTCATAGGAACATGTATAAGTCATGAAGAAAGCGATAGCAACATACTAAACGATCGGGTGCTAAGCTAACGTAAAGGGTCATGTCAATCACGTCATTCTCCTAATGAGGTGATCCCGTTAATCAAATCACAACTCATGTCTATGGCTAGGAAACATAACCATCTTTGATTAACGAGCTAGTCAAGTAGAGGCATACTAGTGACACTCTGTTTGTCTATGTATTCACACATGTATTATGTTTCCGGTCAATACAATTCTAGCATGAATAATAAACATTTATCATGATATAAGGAAATATATAATACTTTATTATTGCCTCTATGGTATATTTCCTTCAGTCTCCCACTTGCACTAGAGTCAATAATCTAGTTCACATCGCCATGTGATTTAACATCAATAATTCACATCACCATGTGATTAACACCCATAGTTCACATCTCTATGTGACCAACACTCAAAGGGTTTACTAGAGTCAATAATCTAGTTCACATCGCTAAGTGATTAACACCCAAAGAGTACGAAGGTGTGATCATGTTTTGATTGTGAGATAATTTTAGTCAACGGGTCTGACACATTCAGATCTGTAAGTATTTTGCAAATTTCTATGTTTACAATGCTCTGCACGGAGCTACTCTTAGCGAATTGCTCCCACTTTCAATATGTATCTAGACTGAGACTTCGAGTCATCTAGATTAGTGTCAAAACTTGCATCGACGTAACCCTTTACGACGAACCTTTTGTCACTTCCATAATCGAGAAACATTTCCTTATTCCACTAAGGATAATTTTGACCGCTGTCCAGTGATCTACTCCTAGATCACTATTGTACTCCCTTGCCAAAATCAGTGTAGGGTATACAATAGATCTGGTACACAGCATGGCATACTTTATAGAACCTATGGCCAAGGCATAGGGAATGACTTTCATTCTCTTTCTATCTTCTGCCGTGGTCGGGCTTTGAGTCTTGACTCAATTTCACACCTTGTAACACAGGCAAGAACTCTTTCTTTGACTGTTCTATTTTGAACTACTTCAAAATCTTGTTAAGGTATGTACTCATTGAAAAAACTTATCAAGCATCTTCATCTATCTCTACAGATCTTGATGCTCAATATGTAAGCAGCTTCACCGAGGTCTTTCTTTGAAAAAAACGCCTTTCAAACACTCCTTTATGCTTTGCAGAATAATTCTACATTATTTCCGATCAACAATATGTCATTCACATATACTTATCAGAAATGCTGTAGTGCTCCCACTCACTTTCTTGTAAATACAGGCTTCACCGCAAGTCTGTATAACACTATATCCTTTGATCAACTTATCAAAGTGTATATTCCAACTCCGAGATGCTTGCACCAGTCCATAGATGGATCGCTGGAGCTTGCATATTTTGTTAGCACCTTTAGGATTGACAAAACCTTCTGGTTGCATCATATACAACTCTTCTTTAATAAATCCATTAAGGAATGCAGTTTTGTTTATCCATTTGCCAGATTTCATAAAATGCGGCAATTGCTAACATGATTCGGACAGACTTAAGCATAGATACGAGTGAGAAACTCTCATCGTAGTCAACATCTTGAACTTGTCGAAAACCTTTTTGCGACAATTCTAGCTTTGTAGATAGTGACACTACTATCAGCGTCCGTCTTCCTCTTGAAGATCCATTTATTGTCTATGGCTTGCCGATCATCGGGCAAGTCATCCAAAGTCCACACTTTGTTCTCATACATGGATCCCATCTCAGATTTCATGGCCTCAAGCCATTTTGCGGAATCTGGGCTCACCATCACTTCTTCATAGTTCGTAGGTTCGTCATGGTCTAGTAGCATAACCTCCAGAACAGGATTACCGTACCACTCTGGTGCGGATCTTACTCTAGTTTACCTACGAGGTTTGGTAGTAACTTGATCTGAAGTTACATGATCATCATCATTAACTTCCTCACTAATTGGTGTAGGAGTCACAGGAACTGGTTTCTGTGATGAACTACTTTCCAATAAGGGAGCAGGTATAGTTACCTCATCAAGTTCTACTTTCCTCCCACTCACTTCTTTCGAGAGAAAATCCTTCTCTAGAAAGGATCCATACTAAGCAACGAATGTCTTGCCTTCGGATCTGTAATAGAAGGTGTACCCAACTGTCTCCTTTGGGTATCCTATGAAGACACATTTCTTTGATTTGGGTTTGAGCTTATCAGGATGAAACTTTTTCACATAAGCATCGCAACCCCAAACTTTAAGAAACGACAACTTTGGTTTCTTCCCAAACCACAGTTCATAAGGCGTCGTCTCAACGGATTTTGATGGTGCCCTATTTAACGTGAATGTAGCTGTCTCTAATGCATAACCCCAAAACGATAGTGGTAGATCGGTAAGAGACATCATATATTGCACCATATCTAATAAAGTACGGTTACGATGTTCGGACACACCATTACACTGTGGTGTTCCAGGTGGCGTGAGTAGTGAAACAATTTCTCATTGTTTTAACTGAAGGCCAAACTCGTAACTCAAATACTCTTCTCCACGATCAGATCGTAGAAACTTTATTTTCTTGTTACGATGATTTTCCGCTTCACTCTGAAATTATATGAACTTTTCAAATGTTTCAGACTTCTGTTTCATTAAGAAGATATACCCATATCTGCTCAAATCATCTGTGAAGGTCAGAAAATAATGATACCTGCTACGAGCCTCAATATTCATCGGACCACATACATCTGTATGTATGATTTCCAACAAATCTGTTGCTCTCTCCATAGTTCTAGAGAACGGCGTTTTAGTCATCTTGCCCATGAGGCACGGTTCGCAAGCATCAAGTGATTCATAATCAAGTGATTCCAAAATCCCATCAGTATGGAGTTTCTTCATGCGCTTTACACCAATATGACCTAAACGGCAATGCCACAAATAAGTTGCACTATCATTATTAACTTTGCATCTTTTGGCTTCAATATTATGAATATGTGTATCACTACGATCGAGATCCAACAAACCATTTTCGTTGGTGTGTATGACCATAAAAGGTTTTTATTCATGTAAACAGAACAACAATTGTTCTCTAACTTAAATGAATAACCGTATTGCAATAAACATGATCAAATCATATTCATGCTCAACGCAAACACCAAATAACACTTATTTAGTTTCAACACTAATCCCGAAAGTATAGGGAGTGTGCGATGATGATCATATCAATCTTGGAACTACTTCCAACACACATCGTCACCTCGCCTTTTTACTAGTCTCTATTTATTCTGCAACTCCCGTTTTGAGTTACTACTCTTTAGCAACTGAACCAGTATCAAATACTGAGGGGTTGCTATAAATACTAGTAAGTACACATCAATAACATGTATATCCAATATACCTTTGTTCACTTTGCCATCCTTCTTATCCACCAAATACTTGGGGTAGTTCCGCTTCCAGTGAACAGTCCCTTTGCAGTAGAAGCACTTAGTCTCAGGCTTAGGACCAGACTTAGGCTTCTTCACTTGAGCAGCAACTTGCTTGCCGTTCTTCTTGAAGTTCCCCTTCTTCCCTTTGCCCTTTTCTTGAAACTAGTGGTCTCGTCAACTATCAACACTTGGTGTTTTTCTTGATTTCTACCTTCGTCGATTTCAGCATCACGAAGAGCTCGGGAATTACTTTCGTCATCCCTTGCATACTATAGTTCATCACGAAGTTCTACTAACTTGGTGATGGTGACTAGAGAATTCTGTCAATCACTATTTTATCTGGAAGATTAACTCCCACTTGATTCAAGCGATTGTAGTACCCAGACAATCTGAGCACATGCTCACTAGTTGAGCGATTCTCCACCATCTTTTAGCTATAGAACTTGTTGGAGACTTCATATCTCTCAACTCGGGTATTTGCTTGAAATATTAACTTCAACTACTGGAACATCTTATATGTTCTATGACGTTCAAAACGTCTTTGAAGTCCCGATTCTAAGCTGTTAAGCATGGTGCACTAAACTATCAAGTAGTCATCATATTGAGCTAGCCAAATGTTCATAACGTCTGCATCTGCTCCTGCAATAGGTCTGTCACCTAGCGGTGCATCAAGGACATAATTTTTCTGTGCAGCAATGAGGATAATCCTCAGATCACGGATCCAATCCGCATCTTTGCTACTAACATCTTTCAACATAATTTTTCTCTAGGAACATATCAAAAATAAACAGGGAAGCAACAACGCGAGCTATTGATCTACAACATAATTTGCAAAATACTATCAGGACTAAGTTCATGATAAATTTAAGTTCAATTAATCATATTACTTAAGAACTCCCACTTAGATAGACATCCCTCTCATCATCTAACTGATTACGTGATCCAAATCAGCTAAACCATGTCCGATCATCACGTGAGATGGAGTAGTTTCGATGGAGAACATCACTATGTTGATCATATCTACTATATGATTCACGCTCGACCTTTCGGTCTCTGTGTTCCGAGGCCATATCTGTACATATGCTAGGCTCGTCAAGTTTAAACTGAGTATTCCGCGTGTGCAACTGTTTTGCGCCCGTTGTATTTGAACGTAGAGCTTATCACACCCGATCATCACGTGGTGTCTCAGCACGAAGAACATTCACAACGGTGCATACTCAGGGAGAACACTTTTATCTTGAAATTTTAGTGAGGGATCATCTTATAATGCTACCGTCAATCAAAGCAAGCTAAGATGCATAAAGGATTAACATCACATGCAATCAATATAAGTGATATGATATGGCCATCATCATCTTGTGCTTGTGATCTCCATCCCCGAAGCACCGTGCTTGTGATCTCCATCTCCGAAGTACCGTCATGATCACCATCGTCACCGGCACGACACCTTGATCTCCATCGTAGTATCGTTGTCGTCTCGCCAACTTATTGCTTTTACGACTATCGCTACCGCTTAGTGATAAGGTAAAACTATTACATGGCGATTGCATCTCATACAATAAAGCGACAACCATATGGCTCCTGCCAGTTGCCGATAACTCGGTTACAAAACATGATCATCTCATACAACACATTATATCACATCATGTCTTGACCATATCACATCACAACATGCCCTGCAAAAACAAGTTAGACGTCCTCTACTTTGTTATTGCATGTTTTTACGTGGCTGCTACAGGCTTAGCAAGAACCGCTCTTACCTACGCGTCAAAACCACAACGATAGTTTGTCAAGTTGGTGTTGTTTTATCCTTCGCAAGGACCGGGCGTAGCCACACTCGGTTCAACTAAAGTGAGAGAGACAGACACCCGCCAGTCACCTTTAAGCAACGAGTGCTCCGAACGGTGAAACCAGTCTTGCGTAAGCGTACGCGTAATGTCGGTCCGGGCCGCTTCATCTCACAATACCGCTGAACCAAAGTATGACATGCTGGTAAGCAGTATGACTTATATCGCCCACAACTCAATTGTGTTCTACTCGTGCATAGCATCAACGCATAAAACCAGGCTCGGATGCCACTGTTGGGGAACGTAGTAATTTCAAAAAAAATCCTACGCACACGCAAGATCATGGTGATGCATAGCAACAAGAGGGGAGAGTGTTGTCCACGTACCCTCGTAGACCGACAGCGGAAGCGTTATCACAATGCGATTGATGTAGTCGTACGTCTTCACGATCCGACCGATCAAGTACCGAACGTACAGCACCTCCAAGTTCTACACACGTTCAGCTCGATGACGTCCCTCGAACTCCGATCCAGCCGAGTGTTGAGGGAGCGTTTCGTCAGCACGACGGCGTGGTGACGATGATGATATTCCACCGACGCAGGGCTTCACCTAAGCACCGCGACGGTATTATCGAGGTGTAATCTGGTGGAGGGGGGCACCGCACACGCCTAAAATATCGTATATCAAAGTGTGTCCTTAGGTGCCCCCTGCCCCCGTATATAAAGGAGCAAGGGGGAGGCCGGCTGCCCTAGGCGCGCCAAGGAGAGAGGGGGAGTCCTCCTCCTAGTAGGAGTAGGACTCCCCTTTCCTAGTCCTACTAGGAAAGAAGGGGGGGAAGAAAGAGAGGGAGAGGGAGAGGGAAAGGGGGCTGCGCCCCCCTCTCCTAGTCCAACTAGGACTCCCCTTGGGAGGGGGCGCGCCACCTCCTGGCTGCTGCCCTCTCTCTCCCCTCAAGGCCCACCAAGGCCCAATACTTCCCCGGGGGGTTCCGGTAACCCTCCGGCACTCCGGTTTAATCCGAAACTTCTCCGGAACACTTCCGGTGTCCGAATATAGTCGTCCAATTTATCAATCTTTACGTGTCGACCATTTCGAGACTCCATGTCATGTCCGTGATCACATCCGGGACTCCTAACAACCTTCAGTACATCAAATCACATAAACTCATAACATAACTGTCATCGTTACTTTAAGCGTGCGGACCCTTTGGGTTCGAGAACTATGTAGACATGACCGAGACAACTCTCCGGTCAATAAACAATAGCGGGACCTGGATGCCCATATTGGCTCCCACATATTCTACGAAGATCTTTATCGGTCAGACTGCATAACAACATACGTTGTTCCCTTTGTCATCGGTATGTTACTTGCCCGAGATTCGATCGTCGGTATCTTGATACCTAGTTCAATCTCGTTACCGGCAAGTCTCTTTACTCGTTCCGTAATACATCATCCCGCAACTAACTCATTAGTCACAATGCTTGCAAGGCTTATAGTGATGTGCATTACCGAGTGGGCCCAGAGATACCTCTCCAACAATCGGAGTGACAAATCCTAATCTCGAAATACGCCAACCCAACAAGTGCCTTTGGAGACACCTGTAGAGCGCCTTTATAATCACCCAGTTACGTTGTGACGTTTGGTAGCACACAAAGTGTTCCTCGGGTAAACGGGAGTTGCATAATCTCATAGTCATAGGAACATGTATAAGTCATGAAGAAAGCAATAGCAACATACTAAACGACCGGGTGCTAAGCTAACGTAATGGGTCATGTCAATCACGTCATTCTCCTGATGAGGTGATCCCGTTAATCAAATGACAACTCATGTGTATGGCTAGGAAACATAACCATCTTTGATTAACGAGCTAGTCAAGTAGAGGCATACTAGTGACACTCTGTTTGTCTATGTATTCACACATGTATTATGTTTCCGGTTAATACAATTCTAGCATGAATAATAAACATTTATCATGATATAAGGAAATATATAATACTTTATTATTGCCTCTAGGGCATATTTCCTTCAGAAATCGCCTAGTCGGAGAGTTTGGCCTACAGCCAGGGCTCCCCCGGAGGTGATGTTGTCCTTGACAACGAGACGAGCCATCAAGCCTTGTGGTGACGACACAGTGGAACTCTCAATGAAAGCACCAATGTCGGTGCCAAACCGGCGGATCTCGGGTAGGGGGTCCCGAACTGTGCGTCTAAGGCAGATGGTAACAGGAGGCGGGGGACACGATGTTTACCCAGGTTCAGGCCCTCTCGATGGAGGTAATTCCCTACTTCCTTCTTGATTGATCTTGATGATATGAGTGTTACAAGAGTTGATCTACCACGAGATCGTAGAGGCTAAACCCTAGAAGCTAGCCTATTGTATGATTGTTGTTGTCCTACGGACTGAATCCTCCAGTTTATATAGACAACAGAGGGGGCTAGGGTTACACATAGTCGGTTACAAGGGAGGAGATCTACATATCCGTATTGCCAAGCTTGCCTTCCACGCCAAGGAGAGTCCCATCCGGACATGGGACGAAGTCTTCAATCTTGTATCTTCATAGTCCAACAGTCCGGCTAAAGCATATAGTCCGGCTGTCCGAGGACCCCCTAATCCAGGACTCCCTCACCTACGACGGCCGAACCGGGTCGCAATCTTCATGGCCGGTACGCAGCCAGTACATCATTCTTCAACAGCAGCGGCATTGATTTCCAGGTCAGCAGCGGCGACGGCGGCCGGGGCAGGAGACCCTGCGCGCCTGCCGGCTCATGTTTTGTCCGACTTACTAGACACCTTGGCAACACTGCTGACGACGGAGGTTAACCCGGCAGCCGTGATCAGCATAACGCGGAAGTCGCAAAACTGCGAGATCAGATAGCTCAAGCTAAAGAAGACCTGGCGGCTGAAAACGCCAGGACGACCGCATAACGGGTTACGTTCGATGCTCAGGCACAACGGATTCAGTCGGAGTCTTACCGGCTCATGCTCGATCAGAACGCTTCAAACGAAGTCATGAGGAGGAGGCATCAGACTCGTCTGCCCCCGGTTTACGAGGCGAGAAATCTCTTTAACACGCCAGGAGCAGGAACCAGTAACCCGCCAGTGGTAAACCGGGTTGAAGCGCTTGGGACAGGAACGCTGGTTCAGCCATGGACGACGGACCCGCCTCGTCAGAACAATATCCCGCCACAACACGTGCCGACACCACCGGGTCATTACTCTAACCCTTTGAATAACATGATCGCTACAGCGTCATGATTGGCGGCTCTCCCAGTTGAAGGCGAGTCTCCAGCGGCGGTTGAAACACGGAGGGCTAGAGAGCATCTTTAGACAGCGTTGGTTCAGCAGCAGGCTTATTCTTACAGTCGTAGCAGGATTCATTCCACTCCTCGCCCCGAGCCGGAGTTACAGCAGGCATATCGATGAGCCGGCTGTGTCAAGCAGCGGGCGAAACCACAATCCGCCCCGTGGACATAACCCGACGGGTGATGGAGCTGACGCACAAAATATAGTGGACCTAGGTAGGGCGCATCGGGAGGCCGAGCTGGCGGGTCAGTATGCGGCCCGTCAACCTTCTCCGTTTCGTCCGACCACTTCTGTGGAGCCAGGTGTTACCTTCAGGAATTTGGGGGTGCCATGTTTAGTGCCGGCTCTACGTGATGAGCGTCTACCCAAGGATTTCAAGGTCCCCGCAAGGTACCTAACTATACGGCCGACTTACCTCCTGAGGCATGGGTCGAGAGTAATGAAATGGCCACGGAATTGCTAGATGTTAGCGAGGCGGCATGTGCAAAGTATTTCCCTCTGATGTTGGATGGAACGGCCCGCACTTGGTTGAAAGGGCTCCCTGCAAATTCTATTGGGTCATGGGCCGAGTTAAAAGCCCGGTTTATCCAGAATTTCAAGGATACGTGCAAGCAGCCTATGTCAATTGTGGATTTAGCCTCCTGTGTCCAAGCAGAAGGTGAGTCGACAACCCATTAGGTGCGCGGGGTCTCAAAAATCCTGCACTCGTCGGATCGCATCAATGCCGATTCTGCAGTTTTGATGTTGGAGAACAATTGTCGTTTCACGCCCCTAAAGCAGAAATTAGGGCAGCTCAAACGCCACTTCAATGACATGGGGACACTCATGGCGGCTCTGGTTAAGTATGCTGACTCTGATGGTACCAAGGACCCCGAGTCTGATGATGAAAATCCGGGAAAGGGAAAGAAGAGCAGCAACACCAGAGGGCAGCAGCATAACCCGGCGGACCATGGAGGCAACGGTAAGCGCAAAGCTGATAATAGTTTGGACTTTGTGGCTAACACCAATGCGCAGAATAATGGTCAGCGCCGTAAGGGTAAACGACCCCCACGGACCAGAGGATCAGGTTTTAATCTTTAGCAGATGCTAAATCAACCCTGCCCAAGGCATGGGACGCGAGAAAGACCGTCTGGCCACCTCGAGAAGGATTGCTTCATTCTGAAGGAGTACAAAAATTCCAATCTTTTCAAGAAAATCATGGGCTGGCTGGTGGCTCAGGATCCGGCTCTCATGGACCGGGTTACGGCGGTGGCAGCTCTAACTCTGGATTCCAAGGAAATCAAGGCAATCACGGCAACCAAGGTGGTTATAATCAGCAGAGTAATCAGGGGAGTCAACAACAGCAACAGTCTGGTTATCAGAGCAACCCGAAGCAGGTGAATAGTGGACAGTATCATGTCTTCACCACTAGATTATGTAAGCGCGACCAGAAGCTTCATAAGAGGGAAGTCAATGTTGTTGAGCCGGCGGTTCCCCGTTACTTGCGTTGGTTTGAGAAGCCCATTGTGTGGAGTCGGGAAGATCACCCGCCCTAGGTTGATAACCCGGGTCACTTGGCTTTGGTGGTCGCACCTCAGGTCGGAGGATATAAGTTCACCAAGGTACTCATGGACGGAGGGAGGAGCATCAATATCCTTTATTATGAAACTTCCCGTCGCATGGGGTTGACTGATAAAAATTTTAACCGTCAAACACTGTTTTCCACGGCGTGGTGCCTGGTAAGTCGGCCTACCTAGTTGGTAAGATAGCTCTAGAAGTTTCTTTTGGAGATGATCATGACTCTAGGTCGGAGACACTGACCTTTGAAGTGGTCAAGATCCACAGCCCATATCGCGCTCCATTTGGACGGCCGGCTTATGCCAAGTTCATGGCGCGGCCTTGTTATGTGTATCTGCAGCTCAAGATGCCGGGTTACAAGGGAACCATCACGGTGCATGGAAGCCGGAAGATAGCCTTGGAGTGTGAGGAAGGTGACGCTGCTTATGCTGAGTCTGTTTTTGCAACTGAGGAGTTGAAGATTTATAAGGATAATGTTGACCCGGCGGACATGACGTCTTTAAAGAAGCCAACTACAGAGCATGATACTTCACTCAAATTTAAGTCGGCAGATGACACTAAGATGGTTGATTTCGTTCCTGGCGACAAATCGAAGCAGTTCAGTATCAGTCCCAATCTGGATCCGAAATAGGAAAGCGCGCTCATCGAGTTCATCCGTGAGAACCGGGACATCTTTGCATGGAAGCCTTCAGACATGCCGGGTGTACCGAGGGAACTCGCTGAGCACACTCTTAATATTGATCCGAAATTTAAGCCGGTCAAGCAGTTTCTTCGCCGATTTAACGAGGAGAGGTAGAAGGCCATTGGAGAGGAAGTGGCCCGGCTCTTGGCAGCCGGGTTTATCGTTGCAGTTTTCCATCCTGAGTGGTTGGCTAACCCAGTGCTGGTACTCAAGAAGAATGGCACTTGGCGGATGTGTGTGGATTACACGGACTTGAACAAGGCTTGTCCGGCTGATCCGTTTGCTCTCCCTCGTATTGATCAAATCATTGATGCTACGGCAGGTTGTGAGCGTTTGAGTTTTTTGGATGCTTATTCTGGTTATCATCAGATCAAGATGGCAGTTAAGGACCAGGAGAAGACATCTTTCATTACTCCGTTTGGAGCCTTCTGCTATGTGTCTATGCCTTTTGGGTTCAAGAGTGCTCAGGCGACTTATCAGCGGTGTGTGCAAAATTGCCTTCACAGTCAAATTGGGCGCGATGTTCATGGTTATGTAGATGACATTGTGGTGAAGTCAAGAAAGAAGGAGACCCTGATTGATGATTTGAAGGAAACATTCGATAACCTCTGGGTTTATAAGATGATGCTTAACCCGGCTAAGTGTGTTTTTTGGTGTACCGGCGGGTAAGCTTTTGGGAATTTTGGTCTCGAACCCAGGGATTGAAGCTAACCCGGAGAAGATCAAGGCTATCACTTCCCTGGCTAAGCCAAAGTGTGTCTATGACGTTCAACGCTTGGCGGGTCGCATTGCAGCTTTGAGCCGGTTCATAAGCCGCCTTGGTGAGAAGGCCATCCCTTTGTATCAAATGATGAAAAAGACAGATGACTTCATCTGGAATGATGCCACCAATGAGGCGTTTGAGGCGCTTAAGAAGCAGCTGGCTGAGCCACCGGTTCTAGCTGCTCCCATTGATAAAGAGCCACTGTTGTTATATGTGGCCGCTAATAGCCGGGCAGTCAGTGTAGCTATTGTGGTTGAAATAAAAGAGACAGGCAAGGAATATCCGGTTCAACGGCTGGTTTATTATATCAGTGAGGTGCTTATTGATTCCAAGCAGAGATACCCACATTGGCAGAAGCTTGTGTATGGGGTTTTCATGGCAAGCCGGAAGCTTAAGCAATATTTTCAGGGTCATCCCATCACTGTGGTTAGCTCTGCTCCTTTGGGGGATATCATCCAAAACAGGGAAGCACCTGGCCGGGTTGCTAAGTGGGCCATTGAGCTTGGACCTCACGGGTTAAAATATGTGCCTCGTACGGCTATCAAGTCCCAAGCGCTTGTGGATTTCATCAATGATTGGACAGAGTTGCAGGAACCAGAGGAAAAGTTGGATAACATATATTGGACTATTCACTTCGATGGATCTAGACAGCTGGAGGGCTCGGGGGCTGGAGTGGTCTTGACTTCCCCACGAGGTGATAAATTTTCTTATGTCCTCCGGCTAATGTTCCCTTGTACTAACAATGCAGCTGAGTATGAGGCCCTACTCCATGGTCTTCGGATGGCTAAAGAGATGAATTTAAGCCGGGTGAGATGCTTTGCCGATTTAGATTTGGTGGCCCAATATGTTTCTGGTACTTGGGATTCCAATGATCCGCTTATGGTGGCTTATCGTCGAGTGGTCGATGCCATTGCAGGTCATTTCAAGGGTTACCAAGTTGAACATATTGATCGCGGGAAGAATGAGGCAGCTGATAACCTAAGCCGGCTAGGCTCTCAGCGTAAGCCGGTGCCACCTAATACGTTCCTGGATGTTCTACTCAACCCTTCGGTCAAGTTGCCTACGGAGGAGGACCTTGTTGTTCCTGGCCCGGAAGCACAATTGGTGGCGGCTCTTCATGCTATTCTTGATTGGACAGTTCCCTATTTGGCTTACATGACCCGGGGTGAGTTACCTGAGGATGAGACCTTGTCCAGGCAGATAACCCGACGGTCTAAGTCAATGACAATTGTCAATGGGGAGCTGCACCATTCCAGTGTTACAGGGGCATTTCAGCATTGCGTTTCTCCTGAAGAAGGATGTGAGATTCTGCGTGAGATCCACGAAGGGGATTGTGGTCATCATGCTGTCTCCAAATCTCTGGTAGCCAAGGCTTTTCGTCACGGTTTCTATTGGCTGACGGCTCATGCTGATGCTGACGACTTGGTCAGAAAATGTGATGGTTGTCAGAAGTTTTCACGTCGAGCTCATGTTCCGGCTCAGGAGCTGAGGATGATCCCAATCACTTGGCCGTTTGCGACTTGGGGGCTTGATATGGTTGGACCTTTTAAGAGGTCCAAGGATAAGAAGACCCACCTTTTGGTGGTGGTTGATAAGTTCACTAAGTGGGTAGAGGCAGAGCCGGTTAGCAAGTGTGATGCAGCAACAGCGGTTCAATTCATGAAGAAGTTGATCTTCCGTTTTGGCTTTCCGCACAACATTATAACTGATAATGGCACTAATCTCTCCAAGGGTGCTATGAAAGAATTTTGTCAACGTGAGCATATCCGGCTTGACGTATCGTCAGTGGCTCACCCCCAATCTAATGGTCAAGCTGAGAGAGCCAATCAAGAGATCTTGAGAGGCATCAAGCCCTGGCTTATGGTTCCTTTACAGAGGACGCCGGGTTGTTGGGTGGAGGAGTTACCTTCCGTGTTATGGAGCATTAATACCACCCCCAACAAGTCTATGGGTTACGCACCTTTCTTCATGGTTTACGGAGCAGAGGCGGTTCTTCCTAGTGACATCCATCACGACTCACCTCGTGTGGCGGCTTATGTTGATGCTGGCAATAAGAAAGCTCGTCAGGAAGCACTTGACCTGTTAGATCAGGAGTGTGATATCGTGGCGGCTCGTTCGGCGATCTACCAGCAAGATCTGCGCTGTTACCATAGCTGTCGAGTTAAAACCAGGACTTTTCAAGAAGGCGATCTGGTGCTCCGGCTCATCCAGGATCAGACTAATATGCACAAGTTATCCCCACCTTGGGAAGGACCCTTTGTGGTCAGTAAGAATCTGAACAACGGGTCATACTACCTTATCGATGTTCGAGACCACAAGGACTCACGCACGTCGAAGGAAGAGACCCGCCGGCCGTGGAATATTGCTCATCTTCGGCCTTACTACACTTGAGCCACTGGCTCTTCTGATGTACATATTTTTGACAATGTATATATCATGATCAATATAATAAAGTCGGCATCCCTGCTAAAGCAGGGCCTCTGTCGTTTTTCTCTTTCAATAAAGAGTCTTTGGTTACTTGGGGGCTTCCGGCTCATGAGTGAAGCTATGATTACCCTTTGAACCGGCTTAAAAGCCAAATGAAAAAAAACTTGGGGGCTTGCTACCCAGGTTAAAGGGACCAAAGAGAGTCTGTTGCAAAAGCACAACTCAAACATAGGTACCCATTGAGCACAGCTCAAAAATATTGCTTGGGGGCTCTTTGTTCTAAAGAACAAGAGTTTTTATAACCCTTGTAATAGGCTTAAAACCAAGGCTTGGAAGCCAGGTGTATTCACCTAAAACCCCGGGTTATCCTTCCTTTTTAAGTCTGCCACTCTACCCAGGTAATCCTGGAACGACCCGCCGTACTTTTGACAAGTCAATCTTATACAGACCCTGAACTTGTCAAAGTTAAAACGACGATTGGTTGTGTGAGGTCCGACTTATAAAGTTTGTATAAAGGTTTAACTCAGTGGCTATGCGGCCCGTGAAAGCACTTGAGTTTTTGGCCTGGCCGACTATGAAAGCCTTGATTTTTTGTTGTTTAATTTGAACATTTTTTGAGGTTTTTTCTCCTGTGACATAGTAATACATGGTTAAAAGCTGATGAGGGCTTTCATGCCTTATGGTTTATACATGAAACTACCCGGTGTTTATTAACCCAGCCTGGCTTTTGACTATAAGTCGCTAGTATGAGATAAGATGATATCCGGTGTTTATTAACCTGGTCTGGCTTTGTTCATAAGCCGGCAATATATGATAATTACCAGTGTTCAAGTTTTGGGTTATCCACCTTACTCTGCTGGTTTGGTAAACCAACAGTGTGATCAAATATCACAGGTATGACATATTTTGTTATAATTGAGCCAGTCCTGGTTATCAACTATTTTTTGTTTCCAGTGATTATATATTGGGCATTATGACCCGTCCTGCGGTAAACCATGGGACACTTGTGATCTGTTTTGCATACAGGTACAGACTCAAAAAGCTGATATTATAAGCATCAGTGGCAGATTTTCAATTGGCAGATCAACAGTCTCATGCAAAGCAGAACATGCACGATGGCACGACAGATTCAATGTTTTACTACCCTATTACATGCCTCCATGAGCCGAATGAGATCAAAGTGTTTTTTCAAAAGATCAAGTGTTTAGAACTGCCCGACGGTTCAATCTTCTTTACCTTGCTGCTCGGAATTTTCTGCATCATCCTTTGCCGGCTCTTCGTCTTCCTCCGCCGTCTGAAAAGTTGGTGATGACAAATCAATGCCAGATGAAGCTTCAAATTCGGCCTCATCATCTATAAGCTCAGACGGATCGACTTCAGGGGCAAAGGTGTGCTTACAAATTGGCGGGATTAAGTCCATCACTTTGTAAGCCGGGGTCGGCATCTTTTGATTCTCCTGGTTATAAGCCGGATGGTACTTGGAAAGGTCCGAGTCATTCGCAATCAGAGTGGCCATTGGACGAATTTCATTAATGCAAGCTGAGAAATCTTTCTGATCAAAAGGTGTACCATCTTCTTTTAAGCTTGGGTAACCAGTGGCTACCTCAGACGGGTCAAGCTCTGGTACCCATGCCTTGGCCCGGCTCAAAGCCGTCA
Source organism: Triticum aestivum (assembly GCF_018294505.1). Taxonomy (NCBI): domain Eukaryota; kingdom Viridiplantae; phylum Streptophyta; class Magnoliopsida; order Poales; family Poaceae; genus Triticum; species Triticum aestivum. Next base: position 499,844,956 of record NC_057799.1, read on the forward strand.
CAGCGCCGGCTCTTGTAGATGACCGTTTTATCTCATCAAACCTTACAGGCAGCACAGAGAGTTTCTTCATGACATCTATCAGCATAGTTGGTGCTTGACCTGTTGGCGAAATGGTAGCTAACGCACGTTGAGCTCCGGTGTACAGCTGCTCGACAAGTGTATAGACAGCTTTCAGCTTCACAAGCATCTCTTGATCGAGGTTGCTACTCCTGGGACCTGGATATATCACAGATTGGTTAATGACGGGTTATATGATCACAACAAAAATTTACTTTTGACTAGCAAGGCGGCTCACCAAAGATAGCCGAAACCATCTGAGATACACGGTGTTTTAAGCCGGTAAACTCAGTGGTCACCTCTTGAAGCGCTGCCTCAGCTTTCTCCGCCCGCTGTGTTAAAGCAATCTTCTCTTCCGCCCAAGTCTTTTTCTCCGCCTCAAAACTGGTCTTCAGTTTTTCCGATTCAGCCACGCTAAAATGGAACTTTGACTCAGCTTTCCGGGTCTCAGTTTCCTGAGTCGCCAGCCGGGTCATGGCGTCGTTCAGTTGAGACTCCAGTTCAGCAGTAGCAGCCTGTATGAAGTACATAATTATCAACATTTATATCAAGGTTACAGGCATATAAGTCTCAAGTCTTTTGCAAGCAATAACACTTGACTCTTGGGGGCTAATGTCTGTCAAAGAAATTTTTCAATGAAACGGCTGTCATAACTAAAGTCCCAAATACTTTGCGAGCAAGACTACTTGACACTTGGGGGCTAATGCATATCGCTTGCTTTTTCTTCTTCATCATGAGCCGGCAGTACTGTAAACAGTCCCAACCGACTCATGGGGGCTATGCAGTCAAGCTCTCTTTTCTTATACAAAGACAAATAGGACCGGCTCATTCCTGTGGATTAAACTGGCCCTTGGGGACTACGGATGCAAAACTCAACTGGTGTCAACATCCGGTTTACATTTAAATGGGACAAGGAGGGATTCTAGGACGGAAGTTTATGGATTCTTCTAAAGTCTACAGCCTATTCAATCTTGTCATAGCCAGTAGACTTGGGGGCTAGCAGGATGTGTATATAAATTATTTAAAGCTGGAAGTCATACCTCATATTTTTGGTGCATCTGTTTCACCATATCAATTTCAAGGTCGCGGCTGGAGTGGACCTGGCTGAGGTAGCCGGAGAGGATCTCATTGCTGCTCAGTTGCGCATAATGGCAAATGTCAAACTTCAGTTTCCGCCTCTCAATAACCTCTTGCTTGGCAGTATGTTTGGATAAGGCTATTGGATTTCCCGGTTCAACAAAGCCGGTGCCAGTAATCAACACGTCATCATTATGAGTCCCTGACGGCTTAGGTGAACTCGAGGGGGCAGGAGTTGAAGGATTAATAATAGTGTCATCAACACGGAGATCCGGAATCTCAAGCGGAGTCACAGTAACAGGTTCTTCTGGGTGCTTGTCAGAAGCTTCAGGAACAGAGACTTGTGGCTCCGGCTCAGCAGTTTTCGGTGCTTCAGTTGGTTTGTTTACCTTCACCTTCTTGTTGGGCTTTGCTTGTCCACTATGCGGATTATGACAAGTTAGTGTAAATATAAGGGTATGAAGAATTACAGAGTAAAATCAATTGTTATAACCCAGGGGCAGTTTTGAAAGCCGGCAACTCAGTTTGCGATGAGTCACCAGAGGAAGAACGGGCAAGCTCCTGATTAAAGGTTATCAATAGAGTTAGAAGGAAAACAGATAAGATTGGCCAAACAGATAAAAAGAGTAATTAAAAAGGAACCTCGTTTCAACGTTTTCGAGGGGCAGGAGTGTTCGGTAAGCCAGAGGATAACTCCTCACCTCCACTGGTCCGGGTCTGGCGGCGATTCTCGTGTTGCTATTGCTTCAAAAGAAAGTGAGGATCTAAATAAGCGAAGGGGTGTGAAAACCTTACTTTCCGGGTTACTTGTCGAAGTTTCTGTCTTGGCAAAGGGTCTGAGCAAGAGGAAATAATACTTACCTCTTCTTCAGCTGCTTGGCTGGCTCCCGTGTCAGCCTGATAATAGTCAGTGTCAATAAGATGATTGAAACATGAGCCAAGAGAGTCAATGACTACCTCTGACTCAGAGGTGTCATCCAGTTTTCTTGATGGTCTTCTGGGCGGTTTTCCTAGCAGCTTTTTTGGCAGCCCCGGCCTTCTTAGCAGCCTCGTGATCATACTCCACTTTCCAAAAGTCAGACTTAGCCTGCAAAGGTTATTAAGGGTCGAGTTAATAAGGTATTCAAATGAGGAGGTGAAGATAAGTAAGTTCAGAGGCTTACATCTGGTGGCGAGTTAAGCTTGTAGAAAGGGGCCATACCCACTTTAACACAATCTTCCGGGTCTTCATTCAGAAGCGACTTAACGATTTAATTTATTGCTTCAACAGTTAATGGTGCGGAGCTGTGGCGCAGTGAATCTTTTTCACCACCAGTGTAAGTACACATTAAGCCGGTGCGGCGGCTTAGCGGAATGATCCGCTAAGAAACCCAACACCTGACTAAATCAACGCCAGTTAGCCCATTTCCTAGCAGAGCTTTGACCTTCATAATAGTAGGTGCAATCTTCTTCCGTTTAGCAGCGGTAAGTTTTTCAGGAAGATTATGTTTTGGGTCCAGTAGTTCAACACGATAACCCGGCAGTGGATTCTCGTGAGCCGGGGAAGTATCTTTGCAATAAAATCACGTCTGGTTCCAGTCTTTGGGGTGACTCGGCAAGTAGGCATAAGGAAAGATAGCATCTCTTCTGCGTTGAATTGAAATTCCGCCGGGCTCCAAGCTAGGACCATTTGTGAACTTAGTCTAGCGATTTAAGTAAAAATACTCTCTAAAGAGATCAACACTGGGCTCCTCTTGAAGGTATACTTCACAGAAGACTTGAAAGTTGCAGATATTTGACACGGAATTGGGTCCGATGTCTTGAGGGTGGAGCTGAAAAAAGTGCAGAATGTCTCGGAAGAATTTAGAGCCAGGCGGTGAGAAGCCCCGGTTCATGTGGTCAGTAAAAATGATGACTTCGCCATCTTTCAGCTGAGGTCTTTCTTCGCCCGGGTCAGGAGCACGGTAATGCATCACACTCTTGGCAGGTAGATACCGGACTTTGAAAAAATCCTTAAATGTGCCCTCAGTGACGATGGAGGGAATCCAATTGCAAGTATAGGCTGTTTTGGGCGGCATTATGAATGAAAGAAAGCCTAAAGGAAAGGAAAATTTTGCCGGTTCAAGTTAGCTGATGAAATCACAAGTTAACAGTTACAGCATACATTCAGAAGGGCGGCTTAATTGAGGACTAATGACATATGGTTGGTTAATTGTAAGCCGAACGTATAAGCCGCCATGTTATGTACAAGTGTTCAGAATCTGGGAAAGAGCAAAATTCTACTAAGTGTTGGACAAACAGGTTTCACAGATTAAGGTTGCAAATTTGGATCTGCAAATGTTCAGAAAAAGGGAATAAATTCGCAACCTACAGAGGCGGCAGTGGAAAAGCATAGGTGCCCAGAGGAGATCTGTCGTGATGAGGATATATTCTAGTATCAAAAGCAAGTGCTAAAACTACTACCGCGCAAGATTTATGTGGTTTTTGGATCTAATCCATGGATCTAAACAACGATAAAGAAGGGCGGTGACAAACACCGACGAACACCGATGAACCCTAACGATAGATCTATGGCGAAAGAAAGGAGGGCTTACTGATGCTGATGGGACAGTGGAGTGGCGCCGCGGTTTTCTGGTCCGTTCAGGGTGATGCAGCGACCGGAGTTGAGGTCGGAGATGAAGGTCGACGGCGGCGGGGCTCGTGCGGGTTGGTTTGTCGCGAGGAGGAAGAAGGCGCGAAGGAGAAGGAGGAGAATGAGAGGTGACTCCGTGGTCCTATTTATAGGCTTGGAAGGACAAACGGCAGGCACAGGAATCGAGGAAACAGAGAAATGGATATGTGACGGCACGGGCGCCTCGATTTTCGGAGGGTCAGTAAAGAAAGAGGTTTATTAAGATTTGGATTGTGTGTAGCATTAATCACAGGTGACGTCATGGCGGGATATCACAATTTTTGGAGATGACGTCATGGCGGGTTACAATATTTCACAGTAAGAGGAGGAAGGATTTTTCTAAGTATTGAAGATTGACATGAACAAGTTCAAATCAACCTGGGGCCTAATGTTGGGGATATGACTATCAGGTATGACCCGCCCAGGAGGGGTCAGGTCATCCCTATGGCAGTTCATCTCAATGAATCCCAAGAGGATATTAACAATGGTGGTTCGTAGATAGGATCAGTAGAGGGCCCAAACCCGAAGGCGGCTTAAGGCCCACGAATATAAACCGCCATGTATATGTAGACTTGTATTGTAAGGCACGTAAGAAAAGTCACCGAGCCGGACACGTTGTATGAGCCGGCCGAGACTCTGTAGGCCGCAGGGCGTCAACCCGTGTATATAAGGGGACGACCCAGCGGCGGCTTAGGAAGAGAGAGAGAGAGATCGAGATCCAGGCTAAGCGTATTAGCTCCCTGGTCATCTAAACACTAGCAATAACACCTCAAACTGGATTAGGCCTTTACCTTCACCGCAAGGGGCCGAACCAGTATAACTCCCTGTGTCCTTTGTCCCGATTAACCCCTTTAAGCTAATCTCGTTGCGATGGCTCCACAATTAAGTCCTCACACTAGGACATCTGCCGTGACAATTCCACCACACTTTCCGAAGAAACAATTCCAAGTGAATGGTATTAATGTTATTGAAAAATCTCCAACACTCACTATTGGAAGATTTCAACTACTTCTACCTAGTGCGAAAAAGAAATATGAAATGCTTATTGTCGGGGACATGCATATCCCCGTTGAGGTAACTTATTGTTTTACGAAAGTTCCTCGGTTTCATGCTAATCGAAGGTGGTTATTAATAAGACTTGATCAACCTTATTAATGGATCATTTTTGAGAGGTATGAAGTTGGTGAATTTAGTAGGCACTACCTTCTGTCCTTACTTTTTATTTTCTGTTTTTCTTATTTAAGTAAAATAAAATGCCATGTTTATCATGTTTTCTGGATTTTCCGTGCAATAAAAAAATGACGCAAATATATTTGAGTATGTTTCTCTGATTTTTTTATTGAGTCATACCAAGGAGAAGACCACAATGAAAATGTTGAGTGTCTCTCATATGCATTGTTATTGATCTAACGAAGAGCCCATATAACCTTGTCTTCTCCTTTTGAATAATTTTTTTGCACATTCCAGCTTAGTCCATGGCACTCTTCCACTATTATTATTTTCATATCATTCAGTCGTGCAAGTGAAAGGCAATAATGACGATATTTGATGAACTGGATGTGGCAGAGAGAAACGGGTATGAACTCAACTTGTCCTATTTTTGTAAATATGTTTAACCTAGTATCCATGAATCAGCCTATTATGATCAAACATGTTTGCAATGACAATTAGAGATTATAGTTTCTCATGCCATGCTTAAGTAGATAGGAGTGGATAATGATTTATCTTGGATGTCAACATGCATTAAAACGATTGTGATGTGGTATGATGATATGGTATCTGATAACCCACAAGTATAGGGGATCACAACAATTTTTGAGGGCAGAGTATTCAACCCAAATTTATTGATTCGACACAAGGGGAGCCAAAGAATATTCTCGAGTATTAGCAGTTGAGTTGTCAATTCAACCACACCTGAAAGGCTTAATATCTGCAGCAAAGTATTTAGTAGCAAAGTAGTATGGAAGTAACGGTAAAAGTGGAAAAAGTAACAGCAGTAGTTTTGTAGCAATCATAACAGTGGCTACGGAAAAGTAACTTAGCAAAGATCAATATGAAACTAGCTCATAGGCGATGGATCAGTGATGGATAATTATGTCGGATGGCATTCATCATGCAACGGTTATGACATAGGGTAACATAGAACTAGCTCCAATTCATTACTATAATGTAGGCATGTATTCCGAATATAGTCATACGTGCTTATGGAAAAGAACTTGCATGACATCTTTTGTCCTACCTTCCCGTGGCAGTGGGGTCCTACTGGAAACTAAGGGATATTAAGGCCTCCTTTTAATAGAGTACCGGACCAAAGCATTAGCACTTAGTGAATACATGAACTCCTCAAACTACGGTCATCACCGGGAAGTGTCCTGACTATTGTCACTCCGGGGTTGCCTGATCATAACACATAGTAGGTGACTATTGACTTGCAAGATAGGATCAAGAACACAAATATATTCATGAAAATATAATAGGTTCAGATCTGAAATCATGGCACTCGGGCCCTAGTGACAAGCATTAAGCATAGCAAAGTGATAGCAACATCAATCTTAGAACATAGTGGATACTAGGGGTCAAACCCTAACAAAACTAACTCGATTACATGGTAAATCTCATCCAACCCATCACCGTCGAGCAAGCCTACGGCGGAATTACTCACGCATGGTGGTGAGCATCATGAAATTGATGATGGAGGATGGTTGATGATGATGATGGCGATGGATTCCCCTCTCCGAAGCCCAAAACAGACTCCAGATCTGACCTCCCGAGGAAGAACAGGGCTTGGCGGCGGCCATGTATCATAAAAAATGATGAATCCTTCTCTCTGATTTTTTTCTCCCCGAACGTGAATATATGGAGTTGGAGTTGAGGTCGGTGGAGGTCCAGGGGGCCCACAAGGTCGGAGGGCGCGCCCCAGGGGGGTGGACGCGCCCCCACCCTTGTGGCCAGGGTGTGGTTGTGTGGGCCCCCTTCGTTTGATTCTTTCGCCAATATTGTTTATATTTTCCAGAAATATTCTCTGTGGATTTTCAGGTCATTCCGAGAACTTTTATTTCTGCACAAAAATAACACCATGGCAATTCTGCTGAAAACAGCGTCAGTCCGGGTTAGTTCCATTCAAATCATGCAAGTTCGAGTCCAAAACAAGGGCAAAAGAGTTTGGAAAAGTAGATACGATGGAGACGTATCAACTCCCCCAAGCTTAACCCAATTGTTGTCCTCAAGCAATTTAGGTTACAAACTGAAAGTGGTAAAGAAAAACTTTTACAAACTCAGTTTGATCTTGTTGTTGCAAATATGTAAAGCCAGCATTCAAGTTTTTAGCAAAGATTATGAACTAACCATATTCACAATAACATTTAAGTCTCACGTTTACTCATATCAATGGAATAATCAACTAACAAGAAATAATAATAAATCTCGGATGATAGCACTTTCTCAAAACAATCATGATATGATATAACAAGATGGTATCTCGCTAGCCCTTTCTGAGACCGCAAAACATAAATGCAGAGCACCCCTGAAGATCAAGGACTGACTAGACATTGTAATTCATGGTAAAAGAGATCCAATCACAGTCATACTCGATATAAATTAATAACAATGCATAGAAATGACAGTGGTGCTCTCTAACTGGTGCTTTTTATAAGAGGATGATGACTCAGCAATAAAAGTAAATAGATAGGCCCTTCGCAGAGAGAAGCAGGGATTTGCAATGGTGCCAGAGCTCGAGTTTAGAAATAGATATAAATAATATTTTGAGCGGCATGCTTTCATTGTCAACGTAACAACCAAGAGATATCGGTATCTTCCATGCTAAATACATTATAGGCGGTTCCCAAACAGAATGGTAAAGTTTATACTCCCCCACAACCAACAAGCGCACTCCACGGCTGGTCCGAAACAATGGGTACCGTCCAACTAACAACAGTTCAGGGGGAGTTTTGTTTACAATTATTTTTGATTTGGTTTGAGCATGGGACTGGGCATCCCGGTTACCAGCCATTTTCTCATGAATGATGAGCGGAGTCGACTCATCGTGAGAATAACCCACCTAGCATGGAAGATATTGACAACCCTAGTTGGTACATGAGCGATTCGAGCATACAAAATAGATTATCATTTGAAGGTTTAGAGTTTGGCACTTGCAAATTCAGTTGGAACGGTAGGTAAATACCACTTGTAGGAAGGTATGGTGGACTCATATGGAACAACTTTGGGGTTTATGGAAGTGGAAGCACAAGCAGTATTCCCGCTTAGTACAAGGGAAGGCTAGAAAAAGAATGGGAAGCGACCAACTAGAGAGCGACAACAGTTATAAACATGCATTGAGATTAACCAACATTGAATGCAAGCATGAGTAGGATATAAATCACCATGAACATAAATATCGTGGAGGCTATGTTGATTTTGTTGAAGATAGGTCGAGTTCATACTAGCTTTTCCTCATCTCAATCATTTCATCATATATCGTCATTATTGCCTTTCACTTGCACGACCGAACGGTGTGGATAATAATAATAATAGTGCACGTGCATCGGACTAAGCTGGAATCTGCGAACATTTATTCAGAGGAGAAGACAAGGTAATATGGGCTCTTTGTTAGATCAACAATAATGCATATGAGAGCCAGTCAACATTTTCATCGTGGTCTTCTCCTCTCAACCCCCAAATTAAGGAAAAGAATTTCAAAGAAACACACTGAAATATTTTTGGAGTTTTTGTTTCTCTAAAGAAGGTAAAACGAGAACGAGAAAAACTATTTACACGGGAAAGCTCCCAACAAGCACGAAAAATCTTTTTCGGTTTTCTTTTAATACTACAACAAAGCATGCATAGAAAGTAAACTAACTACAACTACAACTATTTTTTTGGTTTTTCTCTAAAGGTTTTTCAAACACACAAGAAGAAAGTGGAAAAAGGAATAAACTAACATGGATAATACAATGAATGAGTATGAACACCGACAGTTAAATGAGTGTGTGAACATGAATGTAATGTCGGTGAGAAATACGTACTCCCCCAAGCTTAGGCTTTTGGCCTAAGTTGGTCTACGCCCATGGATCAAAGTAGTTCTCTCTGATGTACTGAGGAGGATCCTGGGGGTTCCAGTGGTTAGCGAGCTCCTGTGAATCCCACTAGACTCCTGATATGGATCAGGTGATGGCTTTGGCTCAGGAGGTGGGGATCGTGTCCCCTACTAGTATGCATGAATGTCCGAGGGCAAAACAAAGTACCTACCTGAATGAAAATCGGACAAAATAGGTGCAGGCAAGGTAATAATCTGAAACGTATTCTCGCTAAATACTAAGTTATATATGAGCCTCTTTTCCTCATCATGGCTAATAAACTTATGTGCTACCATGTTGTCATAATCTAAATATATAGTGGGTAGCAGTTTCTCCTCTTTTTCATAATGCCTAATGGGTATCTCAAAGTGTTTGGCAAGGCGTGAGGCGAAGATACCTCCAAAAATAGGACCGTTTGTATGGTTCATACTCAACCGTTTAGCAACCATAGCGCCCAAACTGTAAGTTCTATCTCTATGTAAAGCATGGCACAAAATAGCGAGGTCAGGGCCACTAAGGCCTCCACTCTCCCCTCGACCAATTAAACATCTCCCAACAAATAATGAGTAATAGCGTAGAACAGGGAAATGTATACTAGCCACTCTCGCTCCCGACACTCCTCTGGTTTCCCCTACGGTAATTTCAGCAATAAAACCTTCCACATCACTAGGACGTGGTTCCTCGACGCTACCCTCATAAGGTAATTTACATACCACACAAAAGTCATAAAGCGTCATTTCCTTGTACTCATCATATAAGTAAAAGTCTACCATGGGTGGTGATTTCCTAGCATGAAAATGGAAATTTTGCACGGAAGTATTAGTGAGTAGAAGATATTGATCACACTGGTCGAGGAGGAAGCCGGTGATGCCTGCATTCCCAACCAAATAATAGAAATCATCATATATTCCGGCTGCTTGTAAGAATGCATCACATGGCCATACACACGGACAAATATCAGTGGCGCGAGGAAGATTATACTTGGGCTTTTCCTTCTCCTCATTTTCTTTTTCCTTCGAACCTCGGCTCGAGGAGGCTCTCAACAATCTCCTCATCATTTTCTCCCTCTGAATTTTTTTGAAATTTTTAGTGACTCAAAATAAAAGTGAACCAAACTCAACAAAATTGATAACAACTACTCCTACAAGTTCCTACAGGCTATATCATGCATCAAGACTACTTTGGACCATATAAATTTGACATGCAAGCTCAAGAACAAGGTCACCACAGCAGCAAAAATTTGCAATGAATAAAGCACTGGAACAAAAACTAATTGGGCCATTGAAGGAGTCACATACCAAAGAACAATCCCCCAAAGCAGTGTTGTGAATGGGGCTTTGAGCAAGGAGATCTAAAATGGCAGCAAAATGAGCAAGAACACGAGTTTGGGCTATGGAGTGATTTTTTCTGGGGAAAGAAGAAGTGGATGGGTGCTAGAATAAGTGGAGGGGCCACATGGGGCCCACAAGGACAGGGGCACGCTCAGGGGGTAGGGCGCGCCCTCCACCCTTGTGGCCAGCTGGTGAGGCCCCCTGGTGTGTTTAGTGCCAGAAATTCTCAAATATTCAGTAAAAAATCATGTTAAATTTTCAGGACATCTGGAGAACTTTTATTTTCGGGACATTTCTTTATTGCACGGATAATTCAGAAAACAGACAGATAATAGTATTTTTGCTTTATTTAAACTAAATAATAGAAAGTAAAAGATGGATACAAAGAGTTGTGCTTTCTAAATTCATCCATTTCATGCTCATCAAAAGGAATCCATTAACAAGGTTGATCATGTCTTATTAACAAACTTCTTCGAATGACATGAAACCGGAGAACTTTCGAATAACACTAGCTTACCTCAATGGGGATATGCATCTACCCAACAATAAGAATATCATATTTCTTTTTGACAGTCGGAAGAGGGAATTCAAAACCTCCAATAGTGATAGATGAAATTTTTCCAATAGAATTGATACTATGAACTTGAGGTTGTTTCTTCAGAAAGTGTACTGTATGCTCATTACCATTAACATGAAAAGTGGCATTGCCTTTGTTGCAATCAATAACAGCCCCTGCAGCATTCAAAAAGGGTCTACCAAGAATAATCGACATACTATCATCCTCGGGAATATCAAGAATAACAAAGTCCGTTAAAATAGTAATGTTTGCAACCACAACAGGCACATCCTCACAAATACCTATGGGTATAGCAGTTGATTTATCAGCCATTTGCAAAGAGATTTCAGTAGGTGTCAACTTATTCAATTCAAGTCTACCATACAAACAGAAAGACATAACACTAACACCGGCTCCAACATCACATAAAGCAGTTTTAACACAATTTCTTTTAATGGAGATCCTCATCATCTTTTTTCTTGGATGGCTTAGGAGGAAAGGGCATGGGTTTCTGAACCCATGGTTCTCTTTCTTTACCATGTTTCCTAGCAACGAAGTCTCCCTTATCATGACGTTGATTCTTTGATTGTGGGTTATCAAGATCAACAATAGGTTCAATCTCTACATCATTATTATTACTAGGTTGAGCGTCAACATGAACATCATTATTAATATTATCACTAGGTTCATGTTCATCACCAGATTGTGTCTCGGCATCAGAAATAGAAATATCATTGGGATTCTTAGGTGTGTCTACAGCAGGTTCACTAGCATGCAAAGTCGTATCAGTTTTCTTTTTCTTTTTATTACGAGAACTAGGTGCATCAGTATTAGTTCTCTGAGAATCTTGCTCAACTCTCTTAGGATGACCCTCATGATACAAAGGTTTCTGGGTCATTTTACCACCTCTAGTCATAACCCTAACAGCATTATTATTATTCTTATTATTTAACTCATTGAGCAAATCATCATGTGCCTTAAGTACTTGTTCTCCTTGAGTTGTAACCATGGAAGCATGTTTACTAATAAGCTTAAGATCATTAATAGTTCTACTCATATAATCACCCAAGTGGTCAAGCATGTAAGCATTACGTTTCAATTGTCTACTAACATAAGCATTGAAGTTTTCTTGTTTAACAATAAAATTATAGTAGACTTATTATGAGGAATATCACCTTCATCAAATCTACGGAGAGAGTTTACCTCTACTACCTGTGTCGGGTTATCAAGACCATGTATTTCTTCAATAGGAGGTAGATTCTTAACATCTTCAGCTTTAATACCTTTTTCTTTCATAGATTTCTTTGCCTCTTTCATATCTTCAGGACTGAGAAATAGAATACCCCTTTTCTTCGGAGTTGGCTTAGGAGTTGGTTCAGGAAGTGTCCAATCATTATCATTACTCAATGTATTATTCAATAGCAATTCAACTTGCTCGATAGTTCTTTCCCTGAAAACACAACCAACACGACTATCCAGGTGGTCTCTGGAAGCATCGGTTAGTCCATTATAAAAGATATCAAGTATTTCATTTTTCTTGAGAGGATGATCAGGCAAAGCATTAAGTAATCAGATAATCCTCCCCGAAGCTTGTGGGAGACTCTCTTCTTCAAATTGCAAAAAATTAAATATTTCCCTTAGAGCAGCTTGTTTCTTATGAGGGGGAAATATTTTGCAGGGAAGTGGTATATCATATCCTGGGGACTACACACACAACCAGGAGCAAGAGAATTAAACCATAACTTAGCATCACCCTTTAATGAGAAAGGAAACAATTTGAGAATATAGTAATAGCGAATTTTTTCCTCATGAGCAAATATGGTGGCTATATCATTTAATTTAGTAAGATGTGCCACAACAGTTTCAGATTCACAACCATGAAAAGGATCAGATTCAACCAAAGTAATTAACTCAGGATCGATAGAGAATTCATAATTCTTATCAGTAACAAGGATAGGTGAAGTAGCAAAAGCTGGATCATATTTCATTCTAGCATTCAAGGATTTTTCTTTCAGCTTAGCTAACTATTTCTTAAGATCCTCTCTATCATTGCAAGCAAAGAAGTCTCTAGAAGTTTCTTCATCCATAACACAACCCTCAGGTACAACAGGCAATTCATATCTAGGGGGAGAATCATAATCATCTTCAATAATATAATCAATTTCAGTAATTTCATTCTCTCTAACCCTAGCAAGTTGTTCATCAAGAAATTCACCTAGTGGCACAGTATTATCAGGCAGACAAGTAGTTTCATCATAAGTATCATTCGTAGTAGAAGTGGCATCATCAATAACATACGACATATCGGAATCAATAGTAGGTGTAGGTGTCGCAAGTTTATTCAAAATAGAAGAAGAATCATGTGCAGACCTAGATAGCAGTTCCTTACCTCCCCTCGTAGTTGAGGGATAGATCTTGGTTTTGTCGTCTTTGAAATTCTTCATAGTGATCAACAAATATAAATCCCAAGTGACTCAGAGAATATAGCTATGCTCCCCGGCAACGGCGCCAAAAAAAGGTCTTGATAACCCACAAGTATAGGGGATCGCAACAGTTTTCGAGGGTAGAATATTCAACCCAAATTTATTGATTCGACATAAGGGGAGCAAAAGAATATTCTCGAGTATTAGCAGCTGAGTTGTCAATTCGACCACACCTGAAAGACTTAATATCTGCAGCAAAGTATTTAGTAGCAAAGTAGTATGGAAGTAACGGTAACAGTGGCAAAAGTAACAGCATTAGTTTTGTAGCAATCGTAATAGTGGCAACGGAAAATTAACTTAGCAAAGATCAATATGAAACGAGCTCGTAGGCAATGGATCAATGATGGATAATTATGTCGGATGACATTCATCATGCAACGGTTATAACGTAGGGTGACACAGAACTAGCTCCAATTCATCAATATAATGTAGGCATGTATTCCGAATATAGTCATACATGCTTATGGAAAAGAACTTGCATGACATCTTTTGTCCTACCCTCCCGTGGCAGCGGGGTCCTACTGGAAATTAAGGGATATTAAGGCCTCCTTTTAATAGAGTACCGGACCAAAGCATTAGCACTTACTGACTACATGAACTCCTCAAACTACGGTCATCACCGGGAAGTGTCCCGACTATTGTCACTCCGGGGTTGCCAGATCATAACACGCAGTAGGTGACTATTGACCGGTAATCCACTTTTGAGCCCAGACTCAGCTTCCCGCCCTTATGAGAAAAAACAAAACAAATACTAGAAAAATTCAAAAAATTCCAATTTTTTGTGTGGTAGATAATTTGATGCGTGAGGTATGCTCCAATTTTCAAATAATTTCGCCATATGAGCAGCTCTCGACAAAAAAGAAAAATTCGGGGTCTGTAAAAATGTTTACTATTCATACACTGTTCTGACCCGATTTGTATTTTTTGTCGAGAGGTTCTCAGAAGTCCAAATGATATAAAATTTGGAGCGAACCTCATGTGATAAATTCTCTACCATGCAAAAAAAGATTGGAACTTTTCGAATTTGTTTTGAATTTTTTGTGATTTTTTTCCTGGACGGGTCTAGATGAGCCTGGGCACTGAAACACCGCACTCACTATTGACTTGCAATATAGGATCAAGAACGCAAATATATTCATCAAAACATAATAGGTTCAGATCTGAAATCATGGCACTCGGGTCCTAATGACAAGCATTAAGCATAGCAAAGTCATAGCAACATCAATCTTAGAACATAGTGGATACTAGGGATCAAACCCTAACAAAACTAACTTGATTTATCATGGTGAATCTCATCAAAGCCCATCACCGTCTCCAGCACCTTACGATGGAATTACTCACGCACCGGTGGTGAGCATCATGAAAATTGATGTGAGGATGGTTGATGATGAAGATGGGCGATGGATTCCCGCTCTCCGGGGCCCAAAAGCGGAAATTCCAGATCTGCCCTCCCGAGGAAAGAACAGGGCCTTTGGGCGGCGGCTCCGTATCGTAGCACGTGATGAATCCTTCTCTCTGTTTTTTTCTCCCCGAACGTGAATATATGGAGTTGGAGTTGAGGTCGGTGGAGGTGCAGGGGGCCCACAAGGTCGGAGGGCGCGCCCCCGCCCGCCCCCTTCAGTTATTTCACCAATATTTCTATATTTTCCAGAAATGTTCCCCGTGGATTTTTAGGTCATTCCGAGAACTTTTGTTTCTGCACAAAAATAACACCAGGGCAATTCTGTTGAAAACAACGTCAGTCCGGGTTAGTTCCATTCAAATCATGCAAGTTAGAGTCCAAAACAAGGGCAAAGGAGTTTGGAAAAGTAGATACGATGGAGACGCATAAGTATCCTCCTCTGAATGTTTCGAATGACTTGACTTGGCACATGTTCACGCATGTAGTTGAATCAAAATTAGCATAGCCTCTATGATATTTATGTTCATGGTTTTCATATCCTGCTCATGCTAGTATTTCATGTTTATTATGCATAATGCATGTTCATGACCGTTTTCGCTATCTAGCTGGCTGCTTCTCAACCTATTTGCCAGTCTTTGCCTGTACTAAGCGGAAATGCTGCTTGTGCATCAAAATCCTAAAACTTAAGTTATTCCAGACGAGTCCACCATACCTACCTACACGCGGTATTACACTTTTGTTCCATGTAAATTTGCATGTGCCACCTCAAAAACTTCAAATGAACATCTGTTTTTATGTGCCTGGATTGTTTATAGAGCGACAGTGGGTAGTCAGTATCTTCCATGCTAAGCAGGTTATTCTCATCATGTCTTTGTAAGAAGAAAACTTGTGCATAGAGAAACCTTGTTACCTTCGAAGCATTTGTGCTCCCATTGAGGGAGTCCTTGATTAAGGGGTCCTCGGGCGTCCGGGCAGTGTGATGTGGGCCAGACTAATGGGCCGTGAAGATACAGGACATAAGACTTCCTCCCGTGTCCGGATGGGGCTCTCCTTTGCGTGGATGGCAAGCTTGGTGTTCGGATATGAAGATTCCTTCCTCTGTAAACCGACTCTGTACAACCCTAGGCCCTTACGGTGTCTATATAAACAAGAGGGCTTAGTCCATAGAGGCGATCACAATCATACATGCCAGACATCTAGGATTTAGCCATCACGATCTTGTGGTAGATCAACTCTTGAAATCCTCATATTCATCAAGATCAATCAAGAAGGAAGTAGGGTATTACCTCCATCAAGAGGGACCGAACCTGGGTAAATATCGTGTCCCCCGTCTCCTGTTACCATCGACCTTAGATGCACAGTTCGGGACCCCCTACCCGAGATCCGCCGGTTTTGACACCGACATTGGTGCTTTCATTGAGAGTTACGATGCATCGTCATGAGAAGTTTCGATGGCTCCATCAGTCATCTCCAACAATGCTGCCCTGGGGGAGGTTTTTCTCCCCGGCCAGATCTTTGTATTCAGCAGCTTCGCACTGCGGGCCAACTCGCTTGGCCATCTAGAGCAGATCGATAGCTACGCCCCAGGTCACCAAATTAATTTTGGAAATCTGGACTATGTCGCTAATACCTGAGGAGACTTGGTCTTCCAAGGGTTCACGACCCCAACCTCCGCTCTGGCCTTAGATCTGGAGCGCGTCGCCAGGTCCGAAGACAGGATTCCGGAACCTGCCGGACTATTTGCGATCATTAAGCCCAATACGGGAGAACCGGAGGAAGTAATGTCACTGGCGACCATCATGAAGCCGGACTCTTCCCCGGACACTGGCTCTGAACACTCGGAGTCAACATCGTGTGAGTTCGGCCAAAGAGTCTCCTTCCCGCCATACTCCACAGACTCTCTTTTCCCTGGCCAAGCCTCGCCTTTAAGCGAGGCTCTGGACTTGATGCGATCCCTTGTCATTACAGAGGAGCAACGTCCGAACTACGCCCAGCCCGGACTAGGGGCTGAGAGCAGGGAATTTTACGTCCCACCCACCACCCACTTCATAGCCACTGTCGAGGACCTAACTGGCATGCTCGATTACGGCTCTGAAGACATCGATGGTATGGACGACGATGCCGGAGAAGAGCAGGCCCAAAACCCACTGTTTACCGGACGCTGGACGACCACCTCTTCTTATGACGTGTACATGGTGGATACACCCAAAGAGGGTAACGGCGATGACGAGAAGGATCCAGTTGAGGATAAACCTCCTGAGATACAGCCAAAGCGCCGACGTCAGCGGCGCCGCTCTAAATCACGCTGTGGAGAGGATAGTAATACTGGCACGGGAGACAATAACACTCCGGACAATGCCGAAGACTAAGAAGACCCCGTCGAGCCAACCTCCTAACAAGACGATTGGGAAGATGGGCAAGTTAGCCCTGACGAGCATGCCGTAAACGTAGACTCGGAGGACAGTAATTACCTTCCACTCTCCGAGGACGAGGTGAGCCTCGGCGAAGAATAGTTTATCGTGCCTGAGGAACCTCTCGAGCAGGAGCGCTTTAAGCGCCGACTAATAGCCACTGCAAGGAGCCTGAAAAAGAAGTAGCAGTAGCTTCAAGCTGATCAAGATCTACTCATGGACAGGTGGACTAATGTCCTAGCAGCCGAGGATACGGCCTCGAGCGCCCAACCAAGAGCTACCCGAAGCGTAAACTGCTACCTCAATTCAATGATGAGGCATGTGAGCCCGTACCATCAGCACGTAATGCGGCTGAGCGACCACCATGTGGCCGGGACAAAACGACAACTCAAGCCGAACACCAGCCCATACTACCTCGCCATAAAGGTAGAGACACAACTGCTCGAGGATATACATACAACCTACGGCGGGACCTGGAAAATAGAGCAGGTCAGACCAGATCGATCTACGGATCGTGGGGGCGTGCCCCGATGCGCGACGACGCCTATCTAGCCTGACATGACAAGCATAACCACGTCCGGGCTGAAAACCACAGACGGACTCCATCCGAGCTACGTCGCGACTTGGCCCGATATAGAGGTGCCGCACACCCCCTCCGCTTCACTGATGAAGTAATGGAGCATGAATTCTCAGAAGGGTTTAAACCCGTGAACATCGAATCACATGATGGAACAACAGATCCCGCGGTATGGATTGAGGATTTTCTTCTCCATATTCATATGGCCCGCAATGATGATCTTCATGCCATCAAAAACCTCCTGCTAAAACTCAAGGGACCAGCTCGGCACTGGTTGAATAGCCTGCCTGAAAACACTATTGGCAGCTGGGAGGACTTGGAAGACGCCTTCCACGACAACTTCCAAGGCACATATGTCCGGCCTCCGAACGCCGATGACCTTGGTCACATCATCCAGTAGCCCGGAGAGTCAGCCAGGAAACTATGGACTAGGTTCTTAATTAAAAAGAACCGAATTGTCGATTGTGCGGACGCCGAAGCCCTCGCGGCCTTCAAACATAGTGTCCAACATGAATGGTTGGCTCGTCACCTCGGCCAAGAAAAACCAAAGTCCATGGCATCTCTTACAGCACTGATGACCCACTTTTGCGCAGGAGAAGATAGCTGGCTGGCTCCACGAAACAATAGCACCAGCGATCCTGGCTCCTCAAAAGTCAGGGACGACAATGGCAAGCAATGACGCAATAAAAACAAGCGTCAAAACAACACTCTAGGAACCCAAGACACGGGGGTCAACGCCGGATTCAATGGTTCCAAATCTGGTCAATAGAAGAAGCCATTCAAGGCAAACAAAGATGGTCCATCCAGTTTAGATAGGATACTGGATCGGCCCTGTCAAATTTATGGCAGCCCTGACAAACCCGCCAACCATACCAACAGAAATTGTTGGGTTTTCAAACAAGCCGGCAAGCTCAACGCCGAACACAAAGGGATGGGGCCGCCTAGTGACAACGAAGGGGAAGAGACTCGCCAATCAAACACCGGGGGACAGAATGTCACATCCTAGCTAGTTCATGCAATAGAGTGTTGCATCATGGTTACTTTTTCCAGAAACTTGAAATGGGGATGACAGAAACCCCAGCACCCCCTCTCAAAACAACTAGGGTTTAGTAAAATTATTTTCAATGAACCTGAAATGCCCTTCTAAAAAGTCCTCCCTTTTTGTCTTGGGTTAGGACCTCTGACAAAATGGGTTCACAATTTTCTAGGACACATAAGGTCACTGGATTAATTCTTTATCTATTTGCATTTGGGCATTTAAATTCTATAGAATAATTCAAATGCCCAAATAATTCTGGATTTAAGTGAGGGCTGTTAGGAATAATCCCAACAGAGCCCACAATTATTAGCAGGATTTTTGGAAACGTTTTAGTATTTTTAATAAAGCCCTACACTTACAGAAAAATAGGAAAAAAAACAGAATAAAGAGAGGGAGAGAATCTTACCTGGCAGCCCACTGGCCGGCCCAGCACTGTGCTGGCCCGCGCCAGTCAGCTGCTTCCTCCCGCCAGAGCGGGCAGAGAGGTGACGCCGGCGTGCGCGAGCTCGCCACGGCGCCACCTGCTTGCCGCTTCGCCCATGGACGAGCTGGACGACCTCCACGTCGCGCCCCCGAGCCCCTGGACACTTCCTTTCTCCCCCATCGCCTCTCCCTCGCCTCCCTCAACCATGGCCGACGCAGCCGCTGCCACCTCGCCGACGTAGCCGTAGCCACCGCCGTCTCCGCGTCACCTGACCGTGTCCAGCAGCTTCGCCGTCGCCTTCTCCTTCGAGCAGGTCGTGCCCCGAGCGCTCGCTTGCCCCGAAGCCACTGCCCCGACCTCGCCTTCACCGCCCACCGCCGGAGATCCCCTTCGCCGTCACCGCCACAGCAGTTCGTCCCCGACAGCGCCGCCTAGCTCATCGTCTTTGCCATGAGCTTCTGCCCTTCCCCCTTTCTCTCGTTCTTGCTGCCGCCCTCTGCCTCGACCGCAACAAGCAACACCGCACGCGCCGCCGCCGAGCTCGTCGCCGACGATGCTCCGGCCACCCAACGGGCATGCCACCATGCCCAACGAGTTCACCTCGTCACGTAGGCCACGTAGGACCTGGCCTTGAGCCTCCAAGAGCACCACCACGACGGGTCCGACCTCACCCGTACCCCGGCAGCCGCACATCTCGTCGCCGGCGTCATTTCCGGCGACCCCGAGCTCCACCTCCACCACCAATCGACGCGGGTTGCTCCCAGCTACGCGTAGGTGCCCTCCGCCGCCCCTTTGGTCCCCGGAGGAGGAATGCCGCAGCCTCCGCCGCGTCTGGACGTCGCCGGCGGCTAAACGCCGGTGAGTCAGCGTGGTTTGACCACGGGTTTGACTCCCCAGAGTCACTGACAGTGGGGCCCGCCTGCTAATTAACCTGAGTTAGATTTAAATTAGTTCTAATTAGTTTAACTAACTAACAGTGACACTGACACAGGGGACCCACACGTCAGGTTTGACCTGGACCGCCCCGTTGACCGCTGACGTCATCATGACACACTGCTAACGCAATAAGTAATTTAATTACTGGAATTATTCTTATACAGGAAATTCCAGAAAATATCACAAACTTCAAAAAATCATAGAAAATAATCTATAGCTCAGAATGAAAAGATTTATATATGAAAAATGATCAGAAAAAATCCATTCTATCCATTTGTACTGGTTTCATGCATGTTTAAGCAAATTAACCTGCTGTTTAATGCAGAACAAGATAAAGCACTAATAAGGGCCACTTATGAACTTGGAATTTGAATCTTTGATTCAAGAAAGTCCAAACCCATCTGGTCTTAGTTGCATTAGCCCAATACATTCATTTTGACATGTCTCATGCATGCATCATATTGTTGCACTTTGCTTGGTATTGATTGTGCTTCGATGTGTTCTTCGTGGTAGGTTCTGCCTCCGAGGATATTCACGAGTATCCAACTGAAGGGCAGTATTCCACCACCACTCCGTCAGGCAAGCAACCCATTGATCATTTCGATACAAACCCATCTTCTCGCTTCTGCTCTCATTTACTGCATTAAGACAACGCGATTCAAACTGCTGTGTGTTGCGGTAGTTGAACCCAATTTCCTTTGCATGACCTGTCATTGCCACAGTAACTTGATGAAACCCACTAGCATGTGTAGGAGTTGATTGAGCCATGTTGTGTTCCTACAATGCTATGCTTGCTACGCTTAGAGTCGTGTCAGGTCTGGCTCATCAGGGTGATGAACTAGAGTGAAAGCATGTGTCAGTAATGAGAGTGAGGTGTTGAATACGTTTTGGTAAAGGTATCGATGAGAGGCCATGCAGGAGTACATGGTAGGTTGTTTCATTGAGACCGTCCCTAAGAACTGAGATCTGTATGCGTGATTTAAGATTCAGCTACTACCACGCATTAGGCCCGAAACCAATGGACCCCCTCGGCTTCTTAATCACCCTTGTCCTCTGTCCAGGAGTTCCACGTAGTTTCTGGTGTTTGTAGTAAGCTGGAGGCCGTGGACAGCGCTGACCCGAGGGGTGGGCTGTGATGCGGTAGGCTCGTGGCCCGGTGTACCGATTCGCCCGTTTGGTGTCTCGGGAACCCTGCACACATCGTTCGGGGCCGTATGTGGAAACCTCGGCCGGACTCCCTGCGGATGGAACCTGAATAGGCGATAAACCTGGACTAGAGACTTGAGTGTTTAGGTAGGCTGTGGCCGACACCCACGTTGGGCTTCCGCTTGAAGGTGGCCGAGTACAAGTCGGGTAACGACGGTAAGTGGTGAGAGCGTGTGTGACGAAGTACACCCTGCAGGGTATAAAACTATTCGAATAGCCGCGTCCGCGGTAAAGGACTACTTGGTCGCTTATGCAGTTCATAGACAAGTAAATGGATACTACTAAAAACCTCAAGATAGGTGTGAGTACCGCGGATGGCCCTCTCGTAGGTTGACGAGGGAGGATCCACGGTGGAGTATTGAGATGGTGACTAGTGGACTCGTGTGTGAAAATTATTTCACAAGTGGTGTCTCGTAGGATAGCTTAGCCAAGAGTCAAAGCTGGCTTGCTGCAATAACTCCACTACCTTCTTAAGAATGTACGTGTATAGTAGGATCTGTTGTAAGACTTGTTGAGTACCTTTGTACTCATGTTGCTTCAATTACTGTTTTCAGACGACAACACCGCCCCTTCCGATGGGTTCTATGTAGAACTCGACGTTGACGAGTGACTTGCCACCTAGGTGGTGATCTGAGCTTGTGAAGGGCCTACGTAGATAGACAGGCTTCGTCAAGCCTTCTTTCTTTCTAATGTCTGTACCCAGACAAGTTTGCTTCCGCATGTGCTTGTATGTTTGTATGACTTGAGTGTCGGGTCATGTGACCCCTATCTGTATGAACATGTTATGTATGGCTCTCTGGAGCCCTTTTAAATAAAGTACTTGAGTTGTAGAGTTTTGTTGTGATGCCATGTTGTATTTACACATATCGAGCATATTGTGTGTATGATTGAATGCTTGGTATGTGTGGGATCCGACAATCTAGTTGTTTATCCTTGGCAGCCTCTCTTATGGGGAAATGTAGTCTAGTGCCTCCATGAGCCATAGTATTCCGCTACAGCCCGGTTCACCAGAGTCCTGCTAGCCCAGCACTACTGCTCCGGACACTTGACTGGCCGGCATGTGTTTCATTTCGTTCCTGTGTCTGTCCCTTCGAGGAAATGTCACGCGGTGACATCCGGAGTCCTGCCTAGCCTGCTACAGCCCGGGTTCCCGGAGTCCTGTTAGCCTAGTGCTACAGCCCGGATTCACACGCTGCTGACCGACACGTTCGATGTTGATTCATGTCTGCCTGTCCCCATACGTTAGTGCCGCTTTGGGTTCACGACTAGCCATGTCGGCCCGGGTTCTCTGTCATATGGATGCTAGCGACATTGTCATATACGTGAGCCAAAAGGCGCAAACGGTCCCGGGCCATGGTAAGGCGACACCCGTGGGAGTACCGTGCGTGAGGCCGCAAAGTGATATGAGGTGTTACAGGCTAGATCGGTGTGACTTAGAATCGGGGTCCTGACACAGAAGCAATTTCCCCCCGAAGTAAAAACAGTAAACATGATATCTATGACGCATATCCCTACAAGGGAGCGCAAGCGCGCACCACCAGACGACTACGCCATAGAGCCGGTCGTACCAAAATCTAACACATGGGCGGCCTGCTCGATCACTTTTGATCGCAATGACCACCCAACAGGTATCCGTCACAAAGGTCCGGCAGCTCTGGTCCTCGACCCAATCATTGATGGATTCCATCTCATGCGAGTCCTTATGGACGGCGGCAGTAGCCTTAATTTACTCTATCAAGATACCATTCGCAAGATGGGCATTGATCCCTCAAGGATCAAGCCCACCACAACTACCTTCAAGGGGGTAATACCTGGCGAAGAAGCTCACTGTACGGGCTCAATCAAACTGGAAGTCATCTTTGGTTCGCCGGACAACTTTCAAAGCGAAGCCCTGATCTTCGATATTGTTCCGTTCCGCAGTGGATTCCATGCACTGCTTGGGCGGACCGCTTTTTCTCATTTCAATGCGGTCCCACACTATGCCTATCTAAAGCTTAAAATGCCCGGTCCATGCGGCGTCATAACGATCAACGGAAACACGAAACACCCCCTCCGTACCAAGGAGCATACCGCGGCCATCACATCCAAAGTACAAAGCGGCCTCATTAAACCGCATACCTCATCGGCTATTAAGCCACCGGCCTCTAATACACAAGACCGGTCAAATTTAGAGCGGGATTAGCAGTTGTGCCTCCGTCGTTCGCCGCATATGCCCGTGAAGTTCACATCGCGCATGCACAATTATGCACTTAAAATAACTTGGTCATCGACGGAGGCACAATACAGATAGGCCTACAACACGGTTCGTCCTCCTACAGCTTTTTTCTCTTCCTTTTAACTATTTCTTATCTTTTGTCATAGATGAATCGAAACCTGTTCGCCCTATGGACCATCAAGGACTCTTTCTGAGCCCAGTTTCGCTCAAATAACCAAATATCACTCCCTTTAAGGGATCCTCTTCGCTAAGGCAAAGGCAGCGCAGACGTGCGGCAGGAGTTCCAAATTTTTTTTGTAGACCTAACACTCTATCTAAAAACCTGTATAGAGCCTTTTTCCTCAGCCCTCGACCCCTGGCATGTAAAATGACCTGGGTAGTGGTGTTATAATCTGTAAAGATCGCGTTCGACGTATCAATCAGATTCCAGTGAACATAATCCGCCTTCAGTACTTACTTTTCCTCACAGAACTGTATTTTTCTTCTTCAGTGGTTTCACATACACACCTCGGCACTAATCGCCAGGGGCTCGATACGGCAACATATTAACTGCCAAAAGTCCGAACAGCTCTACAGCATACTTCGGCGTCACGAGTTTGGCATTATATGCATCAGCTCCGAATCATGTATTTGGTAAATAGTTGGGTTGCCCGGCTCCTGTGCTTACTACCTTACGTTTCGTCTTATCGGCTAGGGTAGCAAAGGGAGAACTACTGTGATTGTGTTTCCGGTTCACCTGTTTCAACGCCTCAGTAGAGAAAGCCGAAAACTGACTGTCATGATGCGGCAAGAGCTGGTCAACCACTCGACAACGTATTAAAATCTTTCACGATTTCTTTCGTGTAACACGAAGGACCGTTTCCCGGTCACTTATGTAACGCAACCGTATTCGGATAACCGCGTACATACCAGGGGCTACATCATAGACCCGCAGTCAAACTCCTATGGCTAAGTGAAAGTGTTAAAGCCCTATAGTCCGATTGCCTAGTTCGCCGCACTGACACCTCCTTCATGGACCAAGACGTTGGGTCAAGTGTGGTCAGGTGCTATTCCGAACACCCCAGTATTATATGCGAGGGGGCTGAAGCCGATGGCTGGTAAACTTTTAGATTATACATAAAACGGCCGCACAGGAGGAAATAATTATTCAGCCAAAGGCATAAGAATAACATAGCATTAATATATCACATATATTGTTTTAACAATTCTGGTACATTCACTCGAACATAATATCCTTCGAGCACTGATCCTCGATCAAGCGGGCACCCTCTAGGACATCCTCCAAATAATGTTGCGGCGTGCGATGGTTTTGGCCTCCGGATGGGCCCTTCACTTCAACGTCGGTGGCCTTCATATTTTCCCAGTACATCTTGACGCGGGCGAAGGCCATCTGTGCACCTTCTATACACACCGACCGCTCGGCGTCGATACGCGGCACTGCATCGACAAGTCGCTGCACCAAACCGAAATAGCTATTCATAATTGGTTCGGCCGGGCATAGCCGGACCATGATGTCCTTCATAGCAGCGCCGGACATCTTGTGGAGCTCGGCCCACTGGGCCATCCGTTCGTTCAGCAACAACGGACGCCTTGGCACGCTGAATTGTGACCAGAAAAGCTTCTCTGCTGCACGTCCTTCTTGCGCCTGAAAAAATTGCGCCGCATTGGAGACACTCTTCGGCAGGTCCAAGAATGCGTCTGGAGAACTCCACAATTGATTAAGCGGGGCATACTTCGGGTCGCCGAATTTAGTCTGTAATAGAAAGGGCTTACCAGCCGCTATCTCCCCAGCTTGCCTGATCTCCTGCCGAGCCACTCTAGGCTCGGCCCGTGCCTCTCGCGCCTCTTTCAAAGCCTTGTCAAGTTCGGCTGCCTTGGCTTTGTTATCCATTTCGAGTGATTTGCGTTGGCCAGTGGCATCCTTTAGCTCTCGCGCCATGGTAGATATTCTCTCCTCGCACTAGTGCCGAGTAGCCTGTTCGACCTTTAAATCAGCAGTCGCCTTCTTGGCAGCCGCATTGCTCACTCTGGCTTGCTCCTTGGCTCGGGCAAGCTCAGCCCGCAGGGTCTCAACCGCGGCAGCACCATCTATAGTTATGCATGTCCCAATACATAATTTTCAACTTCATGCTCATATTATCATGCATGCATAAGCTGACTGCCTTAAAACATACCTTGTGCCTCGTCGAGCCGCCTGTTAACAAGAGTAATGTCCTCATCCGCTAACTCGAGCTTCTGCTTTAAATCTGCAACTTCCGCTGCTTGGGCGGCCGCCATTGACATAACAGCTTGTTTTCAAATTAATCATGTTATTTCCTGAGCATATCTTTTGAACCTCTGATCTCCTCCCTGTGGAAGCCGACCAGAGTCTCAGGGGCTACTATCTATACACAGGTGCATTCTGCATGTAAAGAGTGGTTAAGATATCACATTGCATACCTCGAAGTCTCTTAGCAGGCCCGTGAAGGCTTCATTCAATCCGCTTCTTGCGGACAGAATCCTCTCAACTACCATACCCATTAAGGTACGATGTTCCTCTGAGATGGACGCATTTCGTAACATGCCCATTAGCATATCCGGCGCCTCTGGATTCTTGGAGGCTGCTGCGGGAGTACAGACTCCCCTCAAAGGGGTATGCTTACTCGACCCTAGAGTCGTCTTCTACTGTAAGCCGGACAGTTCTGGACCCTTGACGACCGAAGTATCACCTTTGGGCACTGTCTTCATTGTCCCCCGCGCCACTTGATGGCCAGGGGAGATCCTCCAGGACGACACCTCGAAGTCGTCCGCCTAAGGGGCGAGGAAGCCTGTGGAGGCGTCTCTCTTTCCATCATCTCCGGAAGCAGGTCCCCCGAGGAGGAGGACTGTTGAGGAAGACAGCGGGCCGGGCTGCAAACATATATTTTAGAGGTTACGCTTGTAACCTGAAAAGAACAGGATATGTCTAGAGCACCCTTGTTCTCTTACGATTCGGCGAAAGGCTTGTCCTTACAGAGGAACTGTGCGACAACGTCGTCTCCCGAACCCAAACTGTCTAATAGGGATATCTTCCCTCTCTTGGGTGCGCCACCTCCAAGTCTTCGGAGGCGGTCCTTTTCCTCCCATGGGGAGAAGGGATATCAGCTTCTTCTTCCCCCTCATCTTCAGAAGAGGGAGTTCCAGTCTCCCCGGATATAACGTCCGGTGTACCTTTAGAGTGGAGGCCACCTTTGGCCTTTTTCTCTCCTCCTTGTCCTCCTTCGCCGGCACTTGATACGGCGCCGGGGCTAGCATCCTTATCAACACAGGATCAGCTAAGTCTTCGGGAAGTGTAGCCGAACACCTAATTTGTTCCGCCTTCTTTATACAGCCCTGGTCGAAGATAGGTTTCTCAGTATATTGTTACGGGATAGTCAACTAAGTTGTGATCAGGAGTTGAGTGCTTACCGAGGTATCCGGATGGTTGCAGTCGAGGCCGATGTCCTCGCTTGTATCCGGCCATTGTTTTCGGGTCCCAAGAATAGCTTCCACATCCCTCTGTGTGTTGCGCTGAAGAAGTGCTGAAGGGTCTGTGGTCCTTCCGGATTGAACTGCCACATGCGGAGAGGCCGTCGCTGACACGGTAGGATCCGGCGGACTAACATTACGTGGATCACGTTGATGAGGCCGGTGTCCTTTTCAAGGAGGCTCCGCATACGACTTTGCAGAGTCTGCACTTCACCAGTTGATCCCCAGTCCAGCCCCTTATTAATCCTTGATGCGAGCCATAATGGAGGGCCAGATCGGAACGCAAGCGTGGCTTCCCACTTGGTACCACGGGGTTCAGTGATGTAAAACCACTCCCGCTGCAATAGGTTGGAAGTTTCCGTGAAGGTGCCTTTTGGCCAAGGAGTATTGGCGAGCTTGCTCACCATAGCACCGCCACACTCTGCTTGCTCCCCATCGACTACCTTCGGCTTCACATTAAAATTCTTGAGCCATAAGCCGAAGTGTGGGGGAATGCGGAGAAAGGCCTCGCACATGACGATGAACGCTGAGATGTGAAGAAAAGAGTCCGGTACTAGATCGTGAAAATCTAGCCCGTAATAGAACATGAGGCCATGGACAAAGGGGTGGAGAGCGAACCCGAGCCCCCAGAGGAAGTGGGAGATGAATACGACTCTCTCGCCAGATCTTGGTGTAGGGTAACCTGCCCCTTGGCAGGAAGCCTGTGGGGGATTTCCGCGGTCAGATACCTCGCCGCCCGGAGCTTCACGATATCCTCCTATGTGACAGAGGAGGCCGCCCACCTGCCCTGAGGGCTGGATCCGGACATGACTAGGAGGCTTGTAGCGATTAAATTGAGACCTGGGTGCTGGAGCTCGAGGTTGGAAAGGCTGAGGAAGAGGTAGGCGTGGAGGAGAAAGACGGGTTTGTACCCCT
Organism: Triticum aestivum; assembly: GCF_018294505.1. Lineage (NCBI taxonomy): Eukaryota > Viridiplantae > Streptophyta > Magnoliopsida > Poales > Poaceae > Triticum > Triticum aestivum. The sequence continues at coordinate 499,872,793 of NC_057799.1, forward strand.
TTATAAAGGCGATGAATATCGAACGCCTCCACATGGGCCTAAAAACTCGCCTATTCCCAAGGAATCGTGCAAATGACACAGGTGGATTAATCACACTCGTATTGATAAGGATCCCGCAATAAGGGGACATGATCTCTGCTTTGAAGGGACTTTCCAATGAAAACCGCATCTGGAAACGTGGAGCGGGAGGCAAAAAAAGGTTCAAAATAATGACCAGGCAGGGACATAATGTCTCGCTACAAAAGTTGTCAGCAGATGGGACTTATTAAAAATATTCTTTGCGGCTAGATGTGGTGTTTGTTTTACAGAGCCGGACACGTTTTTCTGTATTCGAGGACTGCTTTGGAGTATTCGGAGAAGGAACCCGCCTTGCAATGCCGAAGACTATCTGCGCGTCAGACACATCGTCATTGAAGCCTGGTTCAGGGGCTACTGAGGGAGTCCTGGATTAAGGGGTCCTCGGGCGTCCGGGCAGTGTGATGTGGGCCGGACTAATGGGCCGTGAAGATAATAGACGGAAGACTTCCTCCCGTGTCCGGATGAGACTCTCCTTTGCGTGGATGGCAAGCTTGGTTGTAACACCCCGGATGTAACTTTCCATATTTGTAACTCCAACTCTTGACATTTTCGGCTATGTGTTATGATATTCCCTCCGTGGTCGGGTTTTGTCTTTCATTTTGCATTTTGGCCATGTCATGCATATCATATCATGTCATCATGTGCATTGCATTTGCATACGTGTTCGTCTCATGCATCCGAGCATTTCCCCGTTGTCCGTTTTGCAATCCGGCGGTCCCTTCTCCTCCGGCGCACCCCTCTTGTTTTCTTTCGTGAGCGGGTGTAAAACATTCTCGGAATGGACCGAGGCTTGTCAAGTGGCCTTGGTATACCACCGGTAGACCACCGGTCATGTTTCGTTCCATTTGGAGGTCGTTTGGTAATCCAACGGTTAAACGGGCATCCGCAAAGTCCATTTGTGTGTTCCAGCAAAACCCCCTCTCTAAACAGCCCAAAACCCACCAAACTCTCTTCCACGCTCTAGGTCGTTCGATCACGATCGTGTGGGCGAAAACCGCACCTCATTTGGAGCCTCCTAGCTCCCTCTACCTATTTATTTGCATCCCTCCCGAAATTTCTCGCAGATGAAACCCTAACCACCTTCCTCTCCGCGGCCGGACGCGTCCAGCCGCCGCCGGACGAAGCCGCAGCCACCCCGCGTCCGCC
>NC_057799.1:499874242-499918297 GCF_018294505.1 Triticum aestivum
CTCGCCGCGCCGCCGCTGTGCCTCGCCGCCGCCTCGCCGTCGCCTCCACGGGCGTCCCTCCGCTGGAGCCCGCGCCGCCCCTCTCCTCCATCGCTGCGCCGCCGCCGTCCTCGCCAGCCCCGAGGCCCCGCCGCCTCCTCCCTCACCGGCAGCATGTCCGGCGGCCGGAGCCCCGAACCCTAGCCGGCCGGATCGGATCTAGAGACGGTTGACTTTTCCCGTACCCCCGAATTTCTTCTAAGTCATTTATTTTCTCAGCATGTGCCCATGTTTATAGCATCATAACTGTCTGCATATAGCTCCGTTTCGTGCGTGTAATATATCGAATTGTTCGCCTCGTGATGCTCTACATTTTGTTGAATTGCACCATGTTCATTAGAGTCCATCTTGATGCCCAAATCTCTGGTGCAAGAGTGCTAGTTGCTGTTATCTGCTGGTTCTTAGCAGAACTTGGAGATATGTTATTTTTGTATCATTTAATCTCTGCATCTTATGGGCATGAGCTCTACATGTGTTTTGTTGTATGCCATGCCATCTTTCTAGTGGTGTATGCCATGTATTTTTGTGATCTCTGTGGTGACTAGCACAAGCATGGAAACTAGGCCCCGTAATGTTTCTGATTTCAGGGACTTAGTAAGGATGTTCTGTAGATATTGTTGCCATGTAAAGCACAAGCATGGAAATAACAGTCTTTGTCTGCTGTTATTTTGTTGCCATGTAAACTTGATGCTACAGAGAGATCCATGCATATTTTGGAGATGTTCAGTAAGGATGTTTTGTAGATATTGTTGTAATTGATCCATTCCTGCCCTTGTTTGCAATTATGGAGTGCCATAGCATGACTCAGTCTTGCTCTACTTTTGCTATAAAATATTTCTGGAAGATTGTTTACGTGTTATTCAATTTTGCAAAGCTTATTGTAGTTGATCCATACATGCTATGTATTTTCTCTTGCCATGGATAGCTTCATAAACATGCCATCTTGCTGTAGGTATGCTTGTTTTGTCATGCATTGCTTTGTGGTGAGTGAATCAAGCTCACCAAGATGCCTTCATATTATTGTTTCCGCCATGCTCTGTTTTCTGCTAAGTCTGAAACCTGTTAATGAATCTTGCTATGTTTACATGGTTGCCATCATATCTTATGGTCCTTTTTGGCTTATGGTCAGTAAGAGACTTTTGTCATATGAATTTAGTAAAATACTTCCGTGCCTTGTTTTGCCATGTTAAGTTCCTGCAGCATGTTCATTTCATGCTCTGAACATTGCTACCTGATGCTGTTCCAGTCATGTCCAGTAATTTCACCAAGTCTGTGAACCTGTTATCTTTTGCACTTTTGCCATGCTTGTTTGAGCTTGTTGTGTTGTGATCTAGCCGTAGCTCAGTGTTCATCTTTTGCCAAGCATCTGCTGTAGATTACTGTCACATGCTTTGTTGCTATGTTGGAGTGCTGTAGCATTGTTACTTGTTGCATTCTAAGTGCTATCATGCTGTTTATCGCAGATTCGTGTCAATCTTGTTTTGCTTGCCATTTGCAAACCGTGCATCCGTTTCCGGTGATCTTTATATACATTTCGACCGAAATCATCTCATATTTCCAGTGGCATGCTTGGTTTGCCAAGTTACTGCCTTGTTCATCATTTTCTTCCGGAGCACGCATATGCATCGCATACCATATCTTGCATATCATTCATGTTTTGCATCATGTTGCTTGTGCATTTCCCGTGATTGATTGTGGTTCCATTGCTTGTGTTCTTGTCTTGGGTAGAGCCGGGAGACGAGTTCTTGAATGAGGAACCTGTTGAGTACGCTTACGAGGATCAAGCTCTCGACAACTCTGAGAACCTTGCAGGCAAGATGACCACCCCTCGAAATCACTTCTATCTTTACTTTGCTAGTTATTCGTTCTATTGCCATGCTGCGCTACCTACCACTTGCTATATCATGCCTCCCATATTGCCATGTCAGCCTCTAACCATCCTTTCCTAGCAAACCGTTGTTTGGCTAAGTTACTAGTTGCAGGTGAAGTTGAAGTTGGTTCCATGTTGGAACATGGATATTGTTGGGATATCACAATATCTCTTATTTAATTAATGCATCTATATATTTTGGTAAAGGGTGGAAGGCTCGGCCTTATGCCTGGTGTTTTGTTCCACTCTTGCCGCCCTAGTTTCTGTCTTACCGGTATTATGTTCCTTGAGATTGCGTTCCTTACGCGGTTGGGTGATTTATGGGACCCCCTTGACAGTTCGCCTTGAATAAAACTCCTCCAGCAAGGCCCAACTTTGGTTTTACCATTTGCCACCTAAGCCTTTTCCCCCGGGTTTTCGCGAGCCCGAGGGTCATCTTTATTTTAACCCCCGGACCAGTGCTCCTTCGAGTGCTGGCCCAAACCGAGCGATGTCCGGCGCCCCCTGGGCAACCAGGGTCTATGCCAACACGACGTCTGGCTCATCCGGTGTGCCCTGAGAACGAGATGTGTGCAGCTCCTATCGGGATTTGTCAGCACATTCGGGCAGCTTTGCTGGTCTTGTTTTACCATTGTCGAAATGTCTTGTAAACCGGGATTCTGAGACTGACCGGGTTTTTCCGGGAGAAGGTTTATCCTTCGTTGACCGTGAGAGCTTATGATGGGCTAAGTTGGGACACCCCTTCAGGGTATTATCTTTCGAAAGCCGTGCCCACGGTTATGAGGCAGATGGGAATTTGTTAATGTCCGGTTGCAGAGAACTTGTCACTTGACCCATTTAAAATACATCAACTGTGTGTAGCCGTGATGGTCTCTTCTCGGCGGAGTCCGGGAAGTGAACACGGTTTGAGTTATGCATGACGTAAGTAGGAGTTCAGGATCACTTCTTGGTCATTGCTAGATGACGACCGTTCCGTTGCTTCTCTTCTCGCTCTCATTTGCGTATGTTAGCCACCATATATGCTTAGTGCCTGCTGCAGCTTCATCTCATTACACCACCCTTTTCCTATAAGCTTAAATAGTCTTGATCTCGCGGGTGTGAGATTGCTGAGTCCTCGTGACTCACAGATTCTACCAAAACACTTGCAGGTGCCGACGATGCCAGTGCAGATGATGGGATCAACCTCAAGTGGGAGTTCGATGAGGAACGTGGTCGTTACTATGTGTCTTTTCCTGATGATCAGTAGTTGTTGAGGATATAGACCTGGGAGTCACCCGCCAGGAGGGCCGGGTTACACTAAGGGTCATTGCCAGAAGCCCAGAGCTAAGTTTCAAGATAATGGGCCAGAGATGGGCTGAGACCCGGCGGTGGCTTAAAGCCTGTAGTAAAATCTTTATTGTTATAATAGAACCTGTAGTGTAAGGCAAGTATTGTTTAGAGTCCGAGCCGGACACTCTTATGAGCCGGCCGGGACTCTAAGGGCTTCTGGGCGTCAGCCTCCCTATATAAAGGGACGACCCGGCAGTGGTTTAAGGGCGACAACAATCTCATCGAGAGCCGGGCATAACTGTTTAGCTCCCTGGCGATCGTAACCCTAATCAATAACACCTCGAACTGGACGTAAGCTTTTACCTTCACCGTAAGGGGCTGAACCAGTATAACCCTCGTGTTCCTTGTCCCACTTAACCCCTTCAAGCTTCCCAATTGCGATGGCTCCACGACTAAGTCCTAACCCGAGGACATCTGCCGTGACAATTCCACGACAGTTGGCGCCCACCATGGGGCTGGCGCACGGTGGATTTGAGTTCTTGAAGGGCAGCTTCGAAGGGCTCAAGGGATACGCCGTGGGCCGGATGACCAAGAGTCGTCGCGGCAAGCTCTACATCGACGATGCGGACTGGGGCCCCGACGCCGGCTCAGTGGAGTACGGGTACCGGGTCCCCTTCGGCGGAATTCATGTCTTCATCGGCAAGATTGGAGAGCCGGGCCCCGAGCCGGATCTCCCCGCCGGTCTCATCGAAACGGCTCAGCGCGCACGACCCACCCGGGCCCGGCCTGCCTTAAAGCGCGCTTTTGTGGGATGCATCCACGGAGGGCCCTCTGATCCATCTGGGTCTGGGGATGAGGCGGCCGCCGGCTCTGACGGCGAGTCGGCCGCTGATGAGTCAAACTCGTTGTACCAACTTCAAGATGGCAGGCTCATGAGTTATTCCGATGGCAACAGTATTCCGGACCTGTTTGAGCCGCCAAGTCAGGTTGGAGTTTTTATGGCTGGTGCACAGCCTGTTCAAAACCCCGCTGCTGGACCGGGAAACCCGGTGCCTTCTCCGGCTCAGGTGCTGATGGATCTCACGGACAAGATGACGGCCCTGTTGACCGCCACGGTTGACCCGGCGGATCAAGCCCAGCATGATGCGGAGGTGGCACAGTTGAAACTGGATTTGATAAAAGCTAAAGAGGATCTTGCAGCAGAAGGAATCAGGCTGGCTGCGGAGCGGGCGGCTCTCGATGCCCAGACTCAGCTGATTCAGGCGCGGTCCTTCCAACTCACGATGGATCAGAACACGGCCAATGAGGTCATGAGAAGGAGGCATCAAAAGGCTAAATCTCGACTCCCGCCGGTCTACGATCCGCGCAACCTCTTCAACACGCCAGGTGCAGGGTCCAGTCACCCGCCAGGGGTCGTAGCACCCGGGTCTGGACCCCTTGTTCAACCACGAGTGATGGGGCCTCCCCAGGGGCCCCCCGCCCCGCCTCAGTATGTGCCAATACCCCCGGGCCATTATAATAACCCGCTGGAGAACATGGTCGCCGCAGCGGCACGGCTGGCGGCTCTGCCCGTTGATGGCGACTCTCCGACGGCTATTGAGACCCGCCGGGTCAGAGAACTCCTCCAGACAGCGCTGGCGCAGCAAGAGGCGTACTCCTACAGCCGAGATAGGATCCATTCAACCCCTCGTCCAGGGCAGAGCCCGAGTTACAGCCGGCACATGGTCTCGGCGACCGGCTCAAGTAATGTCCGACGCCATGACCCGCCCCCTGGTCATGGCCCGGCTCGTAATGGAGCCTTCTACGTAGCAGACCAAGCGCGCCAGGAGGCGGAGCAGACGCCTCAAGTGACGGCTTACCAGACCCCCCCGGCTTATCCGACGATGTCCGTTGATGCGGGTATCCCTACTAGAACCGGGGGTGTCCCGTGTTTGGTGCCAGCTATCCGTAATGAACGTCTGCCCAAGGACTTCAAGGGACCTAGGAAGGTGCCCAACTATACGGCTGACTTACAACCCGCGGCCTGGATTGAGAGTTATGAGATGGCTATGGAGCTGCTGGAGGTCAGTGAGGCAGCTATGGCCAAGTATTTCACCATGATGTTAGATGGGACTGCCCGCACGTGGTTGAAAGGGCTACCACCGAATTCCATTGGGTCTTGGGCCGAGCTGAAAGCCCGGTTTATCCAAAACTTCAAGATACCTGTAGGCAGTCTATGTCAATTGTGGATCTGACTAACTGTAAGCAGCAGGAGGGTGAATCCACGACCCATTGGGTTCGCCGGGTCAAGGAGATCATACATTCGTCGGATAAGATGGATGCTGGCTCTGCAGTCTTAATGTTGGAACAAAACTGTCGCTTTGTGCCCCTAAAGATGAAACTCGGGCGGCTTAAACGTGACTGTACTGATATGGGTACACTGGTGGCGGCTCTTGTCAAGTACGCCGATTCCGATGGTACCAAGGATCCCCCATCAGATGATGACAGGACGGGGAAGGGAAAGAAGAACGGCAACGGCAAGGGTCCTCAGTTTAACCCGGGGAACCAAGGAGGAGGCAAGCGCAAGGCCGACGGCAGCCTAGAGTTTGTAGCTAACGCCAACTCCCAAGGTAATAATCAGCGGCGCAAGGGGAGGCCCCCTCCCCGAGGCGGCGGGTCAGGACCTTCGCTGGAGCAGCTGTTGAATGAGCCTTGTCCGAGGCACGGCTCTAGAGAGAAGCCGGCGACTCATCTGTGGAAGGATTGTGCTATCATGAAGGCCTTTAAAAACTACAATGGTCCGGGTGGCGGCTCAGGCGCCGGCGGCTTTCATGGCCCGGGCGGCGGGTCAAATTCCGGTCCTCAGAACGGTCAAGGGGGCCTTAATCAACAGTCTGGTCAGGGTCATCAACAGCAACAGGGGGGCTATCAGACCAACCCAAAGCAGCTCAGCGGTGGACAGTATCACGTGTTCACCACCAGTTTGTGCAAACGAGACGAGAAGCTTCATAAGAGGGCTGTTAATGCTGTTGAGCCGGCGGTTCCACGCTACTTACGGTGGTCGGAGCAGCCCATAGTGTGGAGTAGGGAGGATCACCCTCCTCGGGTGGATAACCCGGGCCACCTGGCCTTAGTGGTGGCTCCTCAAGTGGGGGGCTATAAGTTCACAAAGGTACTCATGGATGGAGGCAGCAGCATCAACATCCTCTATTATGAGACTTTCCGTCGTATGGGGCTAGTTGATAAGAACCTCAGCCAGTCAAATACTATCTTCCATGGTGTGGTACCCGGTAAATCGGCTTATCCAGTCAGCAAGATCGAGCTGGAAGTGGCCTTCGGTGATGAGAACAACTACAGGGTGGAGAAGTTGACCTTTGAGGTGGTCAAGATAAGAAGTCCTTACCACGCCATATTTGGACGGCCGGCTTACGCCAAGTTCATGGCACGGCGGTGTTATGTGTACTTACAACTCAAGATGCCGGGTCACAATGGGACCATTACGGTTCACGGCAGCCGAAAAGTGGCTCTGGAGTGTGAGGAAGGTGACGCGGCTTATGCAGAGTCTATTTGTGCCACAGAAGAGTTGAAATTTTATAAAGACAATGTTGACCCAACAGATATGACCTCTCTGAAAAAGCCAACCACGGAGAATGAACCAGCAATGAAGTTTAAGTCGGCTGATGAGACTAAACTTGTTGATTTTGTTCCAGGTGACTCGTCTCAGCAGTTCAGCATCAGTGCAAATCTGGACCCGAAATAGGAAAGCGCGCTCATCGAGTTCATCCGTGAGAGTAGGGACATCTTCGCGTGGAAACCTTCTGACATGCCAGGTGTACCTAGAGAACTCGCTGAGCACACTCTCAATGTTGATCCGAAATTTAAGCCGGTCCGACAGTTCCTTCGACGGTTTAACGAAGAGAGGCGGAAGGCCATTGGTGAAGAAGTGGCCCGGCTTTTGGCGGCCAGGTTCATTGTTGAGGTTTTTCACCCAGAGTGGTTGGCTAACCTGGTGCTCGTACTTAAGAAGAACGGCACCTGGCGGATGTGTGTGGACTACACGGACTTGAACAAAGCGTGCCCGGCTGATCCTTTTGCTCTCCCCCGTATTGATCAAATCATTGATGCTACGGCAGGTTGTGCACGCTTAAGTTTCCTGGATGCCTATTCCGGGTATCATCAGATTAAGATGGCAGTTAAGGACCAGGAGAAGACGGCGTTCATCACTCCTTTTGGAGCCTTCTGCTATGTCTCTATGCCCTTTGGGCTCAAGTGTGCGCAGGGGACTTACCAGCGTTGTGTACAGAATTGTCTCCATAAACAGATCGGGCGCAATGTTCACGCTTACGTGGACGATATTGTGGTTAAGTCCATCAAGGAGGAAACCCTGATAGATGACTTAAGGGAAACCTTCGATAATCTCCGGGTCTACAAGATGATGCTTAACCCGGCCAAATGTGTTTTTGGTGTTCCTGCGGGCAAGCTATTGGGCTTCTTGGTTTCTGACAGAGGAATTGAAGCTAACCCGGAGAAGATCAAAGCTATCACCTCTCTAGCTAAACCGGCATGTATAAATGATGTTCAGCGTTTGGCAGGTCGCATCGCTGCTTTAAGCCGGTTCATAAGCCGCTTGGGTGAGAAGGCTATGCCCTTATATCAGTTGATGAAGAAAACGGATAACTTTGTCTGGAATGATGCAGCTAATACTGCCTTCGAGCATTTAAAAAAGCAACTGGCAGAGCCCCCGTCCTTGCTGCTCCGGTTGATAAGGAGCCCTTGCTACTGTATGTGGCCGCAAACACACGAGCCGTCAGTGTGGCTATGGTGGTGGAGCGTAAGGAGACGGGTAAGGAGCATCCGATTCAGTGGCCGGTCTATTATGTCAGTGAGGTGCTTATTGAGTCCAAGCAGCGGTACCCGCACTGGCAGAAGCTTGTATATGGTGTGTTCATGGCGAGCCGGAAACTCAAGCATTATTTTCAGGGTCATCCCATCACTGTGGTCAGTTCTGTCCCTCTTGGGGATATTATCCAGAACCGAGAGGCTACGGGGAGAATTGCTAAGTGGGCTATTGAGCTTGGGCCTCATGGCCTCAAATATGTGCCACGCACTGCTGTTAAGTCTCAGGCTTTGGTCGATTTTATTAATGATTGGACAGAGTCGCAGGTGCCTGAGCAGAAGCCGGATAACACCTATTGGACTATTCACTTTGATGGGTCTAGGCAGCTGGAGGGCTCGGGGGCTGGTGTTGTATTGGCTTCCCCTAGGGGTGACAAGTTCCAGTGTGTGCTACAATTAATGTTTCCTTGCACTAACAATGCGGCTGAATACGAGGCCTTACTCCACGGTCTTCGGGTGGCTAAGGAAATGAGCTTAAGCCGGGTACGGTGCTTTGGGGACTCAGATTTGGTGGTTCAACAAGTATCCGACACTTGGGATTCTAAGGATCCCCTCATGGCGGCTTATTGCCGCGAGGTTGATGCCATTGCCGGGCACTTTCAGGGATATCAAGTGGAGCACATTGATCGCAGGAAGAACGAGGAGGCTGATGCTTTAAGCCGGCTCGGCTCTCAGCGAAAGCCGGTGCCGCCTAACACTTTCCTGGATGTCCTATATAACCCTTCGGTTAAATTGCCTACAGAGGAGGACTTGGCTATCCCTGACCCGGAGGCACGACTGGTGGCGGCTCTTCATGTCATACCAGACTGGACAATGCCGTACTTGGTTTATATAACCCGGGGAGAGTTGCCTGAGGATGAAACTTTGGCCAGGCAAATAATCCGGCGGGCCAAGTCAATGATTGTTATCAACGGCGAATTGCATCATCGCAGTGTTTCAGGGGTATTTCAGCGTTGTATTTCCCCTGAGGAAGGTCAAGAGATCTTGCACGAGATCCATGAAGGGGATTGCGGCCATCATGCCGGCTCAAAATCCCATGTGGCCAAGGCATTCCGTCATGGTTTTTATTGGTTGACGGCTCACGCTGATGCGGAGGACTTGGTCTGTAAGTGTGATGGTTGTCAGAGGTTCTCCCGACGGGCTCATGTGCCGGCTCAGGAATTGAGGATGATCCCGATCACTTGGCCCTTTGCGGTCTGGGGGCTTGATATGGTCGGGCCTTTTAAGCGGTCCAAGGATAAGAAGACCCACCTCTTGGTGGCAGTGGACAAATTCACGAAGTGGGTGGAAGCTGAGCCAGTTAGCAAGTGTGATGCAGCAACGGCGGTTCAATTTATGAAAAAGGTGATCTTCCGCTTCGGCTTTCCGCACAGCATCATAACAGACAATGGCACTAATCTGTCCAAAGGCGCTATGGAAGAGTTTTGTCAACGAGAGCATATCCGGCTTGATGTTTCCTCAGTGGCTCATCCCCAATCCAATGGTCAAGCTGAGAGAGCTAACCAGGAGATTCTGAAGGGCATCAAGCCCCGGCTTTTGGTCCCTTTGCAACGGACGCCGGGTTGTTGGGTGGAGGAGTTGCCCTCCGTCTTATGGAGCATCAACACTACTCCTAACAGGTCTACTGGCTTCACGCCTTTCTTCATGGTTTATGGGGCAGAAGCGGTCCTCCCTAGTGACATCCGTCACGATTCACCTCGTGTGGCGGCTTATGTTGAGACGGACAATGAACAGGCGCGCCAAGTTGCTCTGGACTTGTTGGATGAACAGCGTGCTGTGGTAGCAGCCCGTTCAGCAATTTATCAACAAGACCTGCGCCGTTATCATAGCCGCCGGGTCAAGTCCCGGGTCTTTCAGGAAGGCGGCCTGGTGCTCCGGCTCATCCAGGATCAAAAAGATGCACACAAGTTATCCCCACCTTGGGAAGGGCCTTTTGTGGTCAGTAAGAACTTGCACAACGGGTCATATTACCTCATTGATATCCGGGAGCATAAGGACTCGCGTAAATCTGAGGAGGAGACCCGTCGGCCGTGGAACATAGCTCAGCTTCGGCCTTACTACACTTGAGTTACCGGCTCTTGTGGTGTATATATTTATCTCAGCCATGTATATATTATGATAAAGCAATAAAGCAGGGCCTCTGTCCTTTGTTCTCTTCCAAATATGTGTGTTGCAGACTTACAGAAGATCCGGCTTATGAATATCTCCGAATCTAGCCGTAAGCAGTAAAGTCACTTGGGGGCTTCCTGTTCAAACATGGGTCGTATTCAAACCCAAGAGAACATAGCTGTCGATACCCATTTGATTGGCAAAGTGCCGAGCTCATTGGGAAGTTGCCTCTGGTCATATTTGAATCATAGTGTAACCCCTCTGAGAACCGACGTGGATCGTATTCGAATCAGCGTCGTTAAACAATTTTCAGAATCACTTGGGGGCTTCCTGTTCAAACATGGGTCGTATTCGAACCAAAGAGAACATAGTTGTCGATACCCTCTTGATTGGAATCGCCACACCCACTGGGGGCTATATGATCGTATCCGAATCTTAGCTTAACCCCTTTGGACCGAGTTTCTGGTTGTATTCGAACCGGAAGCCCCTAAGCTTTTATATTATATCACAAGTCTACTCTGATCATGTCAAAGTATGTACTGCCGGGTCTCACTTACCGGCTTAATTTTGGTTTATCTTGTTAGTTGAACATCATGGATGTCATCAAGACAAGTAAATTCGAGTTAAGGTACCAACCGTGCTACCTGGGTTATTTAAACCGGAGGTATGCTTACAGGCTGTTAGGTGTGTTATCACAGCTATGTTCAGAGTATAGTTAAGGACCAGTCTTTTTTTGGTTTGTATTCCGGGATATCCATCTCAGACACCTGATTCTCAGGGCGGTAAGCCGCCTTGCGACTTGTGATTTGCCTTTATATGCAGATACTTCAAGGCACTTTTTAAGGTTGAGAAGGACAAAGGGATAATTACGACCCGGAGGAACACAAAGGATAATTTCAAGAGTTTCCAGCATTCATTACGTGCACGATGGCACGGCAGAGATAAAATGTTGCACCTAGTCTATTACAAAATTCCTCAAGTCTCACGGTTGGAGCGTTGTTCGGTGAACCGCCAGCCGCTTTACGATGCCTGCTGGGTTGAAGTCCCCGGCTCGTCTTCTGCTCCGGTTGATCCCAAGGCCTCAAAGGTTGACGACTTCCAGTCGATGCCGCTGAGAGCTTCAAACTGGGCTTCTTCGTCAATTAACCCGGCCGGGTCAATCTCGGGGGCGAAGGTGTGCTGACGAGCCAGAGGAATCAGACTAAGAGCTTCATAGCGAGGGGTTGGAATCCTCTGATTCTCCGCGTTGTACCCCGGCTGATACTTGGTTAAGTCGGTGTCGTTCCCGATGATGGTGGCCACCGGGCGTACAGCCTTAACACATGCCGCGAAGTCCTTCTGGTCGAAGGTGGAGCCGTCTTCCTTCAAGCTCGGGTAACCCAGTGCGATGTCTGCCGGGTCTAGCTCCGGCAGGAATGCTTTGGCCCGGCTCAGCGCGGCAATTGCTCCGGATCTTGCGGAGGCTCGGCGTAGCTCCTGGATCCGCTGTGGCAGAACAGCGAGCCGGCGCAGGACTTCGGCCAGATGGGTGGGCACCTCGTTGGATAGGGCCACCACAGCTAAGGCGCGCTGTGACCCGGTGTAGAGTTGTTCCACCAGGGTGTACACGGCCTTTAGCTTGGTGACCACGCTCTGGTTCAAATTGGCGCTTCTGGAACCTGTTTAACAACATCAGATGACCCGGTGACAAGGATGAATCAGGAGATGTAAACATTCTAACATGAATGAAAGCTGGTGAGGCGACTTACCGAAGATGGCAGCTACCATTTGGGACACTTGGCGCTTTAGGCTGCAGAGTTCGGCGGTTTTTTCAGAGAGTGCCTTCTCCGCCTGTTCCGCCCGGGTTACCAGTGCGGCTTTCTCTTCAGCCCAGACCTTCTGCTCAGCATCAAATTCGGTCTTCAGCTTTTCTTGAGCAGCGATGTTGGAGACAAACTTGGCGTTTGCCTTCCGGGTCTCCATCTCTTGTACCTTCAGCCGGCTCTTGAGATCCGCCAGGTCCGACTCTAATTTCTTGCCAACAGCCTGCATATATTTCCGGGTTATTAACAGTCATTCTATAAAGTCCCAAGCGCTTTCCAAGCAAAGACACTTGGCACTTGGGGGCTAATTCATATTGAACGTATCTATCTATGCACGGCCGGCTCAGTTCAGTAAGCCGGAATCTAAGTCTACAACATATTCAAGTATAAGTCCTAGACTTGGGGGCTAGAATGACAAGGATCACTACGCAGAAAGTAAGAAAACAGCAGAAGGTTACCTCAGATTTTTGTTGGATCTGGTTGACCATGGCGATCTCGGCGTCCCGGCTCTTGTGAACTTGGCTGATGTAGCCGGAGACAAGCTCTCCAATGCTTAAATCGGTGTAGCTGGAGAGATCCAGATTCACCCGATGGGGTTGCAGCAACTCCCCCTTCGCGGAGCATTTGGCCAGTGCGGTCGGCCTCCCCGGCTCAACATACTCCGTCCGGGTAATTACCACGTCCGGGTCGTTAGCTGGTGGGGCTGAGCCGGAGGCCTCCGGGTTAGCTGACGCTCCGGTTGTTCTCTTGATGGTCGGGGCAGGGGCTTCAGGCGCCGTGTCCATGGGAATGGTGGCTTCGGGGGCGGAGGCGGCTGGCGGCTCTTGAGCCGTCGTCTCCGGCTCAGGCACGTCTGGCACTCCGGCTGACCTGGTCTTCTTTGCTCTTTTGGTGAGCTTTGCCTGGGCACTGAAAAGACAGAAGTGTTAGGTATACAAAAAGTAACTACAGACAGATAATGTAAGGAGATTGTTATTACCCGGGTGCAGTCTTGAAGGCCGGCAGACTTGACTGCATGGAGTCACCCGAAGAGGGGGAGGTCTCCTGGTAATTGGAGTCAGAAGAGTTGAGTGGCTGACGGATGACACCCGCCAACGATGAAAAGGGTACAGGTGAGAAAAAACCTCAGTACAGCGCTTCCTTGTCGCGTCGGGTAACCCAGCGGAGAGGTCGGTATCCTTGCGGGCTCGGGTGAGACGCCGGCTTTCGTGAACCTGCTGCTTCAAAAGAAATTGAGGGTCTTGATGAGCTAATGGATGAGAAAAGCTTACTTTCCGGGTTACCCTTCGGACTTTCAGCTGTGGCAAAGGCTCCGAGTCGAAGGGGAGTAATGTTACCTCTTCAATCACCGGGTTACTGGCGCCGGTGTCATCCTGTCAATAAGCAAAATGATGGTAAAGTGGACAGCAGCAAACAATAAATATGGCAAGAGTTTAAAGGTTTAAAGGTTACCTCTGACTCGGAGCTATCGCTTAATTGCAGAAGCTCCGAAGCAGTGGGTCTGTTTCCTTTTTTGCGAGGGGCGGCTCTCTTGGCGGCTTTCTTTGCCTTCCTGGCCTTCTTGGCCGCCTCATGGTCATACTTGACCCGCCAGAATTTATCATCAGCCTGAGAAATACAGTAATGAGTTCTTAGTAAGATGACAGGTAAAAGAAAAAATGGAAAGGTTAAAGTCAGCGGCTTACCGCTGGGGCTGGATTGGTCTTGCAGAACGGGGCTAGCCCGGTTTTTCCACAGTCTGCCAGGCTCTCGTTTAATAGAGCCTTGGTCTCTTCTTCGGCAACGTCTTCTGGAAGATCGTTGCGACTGTGCCTCTGCGGGTCATCCTTTCGCCCGGTGTACTCACACATTAAGCCGGGGCGGCGGCTCAAGGGGATCAGCCGCCATGAGATCCAGACCCGGACCAGGTCTATTCCGTTCCGACCATTGCCTAGCAGGGCCTTGATCTTGTTGATCGTTGGAAGCAAAGGTTGGCGTTCCGCGGCAGTAAGCTTGTCAGATAACGGGTGAGTCGGCTCCAGGCGTGTTGGGCGAAAGCCGGGCAGTGGATTCTCGTCAGCCGGGGATGTATCTTGGCAGTAGAACCAAGTCATATTCCAGTCCTTAGGGTGGCTCGGCGGCTCTGCGTAAGGGAATAGACAATCCCTACGTCGCTGGATGGAGATGCCGCCTAGCTCTAGACTTGGCCCCTTGGCACACTCATTTTGGTGGTTCAAATAAAACAGCTCTCTGAAGAGCAGCAGACTCGGCTCTTCTCCAAGATATACTTCACAAAAAACTTGGAAGTTGCAGATGTTGGATATGGAATTGGGTCCTATATCCTGAGGCCGAAGGTCAAAGAAGTTGAGCACGTCCCGGAAGAATTTTGAGCCGGGCGGTGCGAAGCCCCGGCTCATATGGTCTGCAAAGATCACTACCTCCCCGTCCCTCGGCTGAGGTCTTTCTTCGGACGGGTCAGGGGCACGGTAGGACATCACTTCCTTCCTGGGCAGATATCCGGACTTAACGAAGTTGGCCAGGGTCTCATCAGTGACGTTGGATCTCATCCAATTGCAAGTGATGGGAGCTTTGGGAGGCATGGTGACGGTTGGTGATCTATGATAAAGAGGAAGGTGTCCGGGTTAATTATAAGCCGGAGTTTATCATTCAAACTACAATGACGGCTTATGAAGGGGACTAATGGTATGTATTGATACGGTGGGTTATCTAAGCCGTCGGGGCATTCAGGATGAGTTGGTCATCTACGTCTTACTGCGGTTAAGTCGGAAGATACTACAGAGCATGGTTCTCTTTAAATCGGAAAGTTCTACGGCGCGTGTTTTCTTTAAGTCGGAAATATAAGCCGCCAAGATTCAAGGGCTGTAGTTTTTACTAAGTGTGGTAAAACAGATTTCACATATTGCAGTAACTTTTTCAGATCAAAATGGTCGGGCGAGGTGAAAATTTTCTAGACCTAAAGAAACAGAAACAAGAGAAGTTCTTAAGGTAGAACATGGTTTTTAAGCAGTAAAAAGAGGATTTTTTGCAGATGAAAAGGGTCAAACCTCTACCGCAGTGGTTCTACGCGAGGTTAGAGATCAACTAACTACAGTGGCAACAAGAACTACCGAGTCTGTGGGCAGTGGTGATGAACACGAAGAACTGAAAGAACCCTACCGCAGATCTGTTCTAGCAAGGCAGAGAAGACTCACCGGAGTTGAGGAAGAGCGAAGGTCGCCGCCGTTATCTGGTCCGGGTCAGGGTGATGCAGCGGCCGGGTCGATGAAGATCAGGGGCGCGACGGCGGCGGCGGCGGCAGAAGCTCGGGCAGAGGAACGGCAGTGCGAGGAAGAAGGAGTGTGAGAAGAGAGTGCCGGGCCGGCCTATTTATAAGGCAACTCATAAGTGGGCGCGATATTCAAGGAGACCACGGCGTGGTTATCTCCCCCTCACGGCGCCTCAATTTTCGGAAAGACAGTAACAGCAGAGCTCCGTTGCGGATCTGGCGGAGTAAAAAACAGACTTAATGGAGGATGACGTCACGGCGGATTATCCGGAATCCGGAGAATGACGTCACACCGGGTTATGGCCTTCACATGAATGGTAAGCCGGAGATTTTTTCTGTCGGCAGAGTTGAAGATTGACACGAGCCGGCTCAAGTCAATCTGGGGCCTAATGTTGAGGATATAGACCTGGGAGTCACCCGCCAGGAGGGCCGGGTTACACTAAGGGTCATTGCCAGAAGCCCAGAGCTAAGTTTCAAGATAATGGGCCAGAGATGGGCTGAGACCCGGCGGTGGCTTAAAGCCTGTAGTACAATCTTTATTGTTATAATAGAACCTGTAGTGTAAGGCAAGTATTGTTTAGAGTCCGAGCCGGACACTCTTATGAGCCGGCCGGGACTCTAAGGGCTGCTGGGCGTCAGCCTCCCTATATAAAGTGACGACCTGGCAGCGGTTTAAGGGCGACAACAATTTCATCGAGAGTCGGGCATAGCTGTTTAGCTCCCTGGCGATCGTAACCCTAATCAATAACACCTCGAACTAGACGTAAGCTTTTACCTTCACCGTAAGGGGCTGAACCAGTATAACCCTCGTGTTCCTTGTCCCACTTAACCCCTTCAAGCTTCCCAATTGCGATGGCTCCACGACTAAGTCCTAACCCGAGGACATCTGCCGTGACAATTCCACGACAGTAGTGGAGCCCAGTTGGGACGATCGGGGATCTAGCATTTGGGGTTATCTTATTTTCATTTGGATCTTGACCGTAGTCGGTCTATGTGCGTATTTTGGATGATGCATGAATTATATTTATGTATTGTGTGAAGTGGCGATTGTAAGCTAACTCTTTATCCCATTCTTGTTCATTACATGGGATTGTGTGAAGATGACCCTTCTTGCGACAAAACCACAATGCGGTTATGCCTCTAAGTCGTGCCTCGACACGTGGGAGATATAGCCGCATCGTGGGCGTTACATTGGTGTTCAGATATGAAGATTCCTTCCTCTGTAAACCGACTCTGTACAACCCTAGCCCCTCCGGTGTCTATATAAACCGAAGGGCTTAGTCCGTAGAGACGATCACAATCATACATGCTAGACATCTAGGGTTTAGCCATCACGATCTCATGGTAGATCAACTCTTGTAATCCTCATATTCATCAAGATCAATCAAGCAGGAAGTAGGGTATTACCTCCATCAATAGGGCCCGAACCTGGGTAAACTTCGTGTCCCCTGTCTCCTGTTACCATCGACCTTAGACGCACAGTTCGGGACCCCCTACCCAAGATCCGCCGGTTTTGACACCGACACCGATCCTTTGACCCGAATGTCACTTCAGTCAGGAAGGTTGTAGTGGCATTTGATAAGAAAAAGGTTGACAAGGGGTCGGTCCCCTCTCCATGTTTCTGAAGCCCAACAGGCCTGGCCTCCGGGGCAACAATGGAAGGCACCGGCATGATAGCTTGCCGAGGAAACTTGTTTACTTAAGAGTATAAAGGTGTTCATCATTTGCATGGACGGGAGACATGCACAAGTACCCGACAAGGCTTGTCTTTTTCATTAATATGTTGATAAGCAAGTACAACTCTTACAGAGCACAAACATGGGTAAAATGGATTACATATTTAGATTAAAGTTTGGCAAGTGCCTACATGTTTCAGACTAGAAAAAGATAAGTGCCCCGTAATCCCTTTCTTGTCCCTCTCCTCCTAGGAGCTAAGGTGGGAGGCGAAGAGGGCAAAAGGAGTGCCTGGGCAGAAGCCCAACCTGACCCCGTCAGGCCCCTTGGGAAGGAGCCTGACAAGACCGAGAGGGCTTGGACGAAGGTGATGGTGAAGAGAGCGGCGGAGGGATCCCCTGGTCACCGCCACCAGGGCCAGTAGGACGCGGCAGGCCGAACGAAGCCGGAGCCCATGAGGAAGCCTGCTGGGGTCCAGCTGGAAGGCTGATGGAGGAGCCGGAGACACCATCCACACCTCCACATCCAACTCCCCGACAAATCTCCTTGCCAGGGAGGAGATGGAGGTGCAGATGGTGGTGCCGCCGACTGGCGGTGACGGTGCGGCTGGTGTTCAGCCAGAGTCAGAGCCGTCATCCCCCACATCGGCTCCGCCGTCATTGCTGCCACTGTCCTTCTTGTCGCTATCGCTTGAGAAGGAGCTTCTGTCGTTAGTCAAGCTCTCCGTGCAGCAGCCTAAACGAGCATCCGAACACCCGAAGACCTTGACGGAGAGCAATGTGGCGTCCATTAGCTTGAAATGGAGAACGTGCCCCACCGCCAAGCTGTGGGCGCATGCGAAGGTCTTCCAGCCACGCCTGAGCAGCATGACATGGGGAGCAGGGAATTCCATGTCCGCCGGCATGCTGCCGTTGCAACAACCCCTCATGTGCAGCCTCAACCCCGGTGGATGTTTGACCTCCATTACCCTTGCGAATGGGGTAGGAAGCCGAAGGTGGCTACGCGGGGGCCTGCAAAACTTCACGATAAACTCCCACGGCTGGTCCCTGACGTGGCCTTCATTCGGATTTTGGATGGCCGGGGGAGACGCGATCAGAGTGCCGCCTCGCCCTCCTCGGCCCTAGGCCCCACGATGGCAGCGTCCGCGTCCTCTCCCACCTCCCCTTGTGGAGGGCTACACCTCCGCTTCCCCGGCGGGAGGAGGGAGGCGTTGTCGAGCGAAAACTCTCGTCGCCACCGCCGGAGCACCACTCTGCCCTCTCCCCCTTGCCATGGCAGAGAGATGACGTCAGAAGGAAGAAGGAAGGAATAGGTGCGAGTCAGCACCTCGCCCATGTTCCCTTTTATAGGCGAGCGGGGCCGGGGGATGGCTCCTCACCCAGGGGGCAACCGCCTTATTCCACCAATATGACTCCTCTGTGCCACTAACAACGCATGGAATCAAGACCGACCCCTTGCACCAATCCATGATGCCTGGCTTTCTTCCATGGCGCTCATTCTTGCGCCCTCCGCATCCGCCACCAACCCTGGGCAATGCATGCAACACACGTGGCGGAGGCACTAGGGGCGGGGAAGCTAGTGGGATGGCAATTATCGCCCCATGAACATGGGATGTGGGTATAGCCCACAGATCGTGGCTTAAATCTCCCCCGCAACGTTTTGCACGACGCGTAGAAAAACCAGATACTGACTCAAGCACAGGTTAATGAAGAAGCAAGGAAAATATCATGAAATGAGGTACCACAAGCCCTCTGCCTGTGTAAATGATAGGGCCTATCCCAGCAATGCTTGGCAGCGCGTTCAGGCCAGGCCTGAGGGCTCCTGTCGGTGCAACAAACCTTGTTTTATGTTGCCCAGACTGTACACAGGCACGGAGGCAAGGTTGCAACGACAAGACAATGCCAAGCTAAGGAGATAGCTCTTTGAGGAATTAAAGGGCGGATCAAGAAGACCAAGACAAGCCAAAGGAGCAAGATATCACTAAGGAAAAACCTCCCTTGCCGAGCAGGCGAGCCCGGTCAGGTCAAGGCCACATCGAAGAAAAGTCTCAAGACTCCCACGACAGGCTTGCCGGGGACACCGAGGGCGCCAACCCTGCCAAGACGCCCCGCTCCACCGCACAGCGACTCAAGTCACTTATCAGTGCGGTGTCGAGCCCCCAAGTGATTAAGTGGCTGTCCTCTGGCACGTGGCAGCCATTTGGGGAGAAGATTCACCCTGCATGACACCATCCAGAGACGTGTCAGGCAGACAGCGCGAGAGACAACCAAAGTGGGGCAGCAAGGCTTGCTGGGCTACATCCATGACGTGACACTAAGCAGTGCATTTCATGCGCCATGTCCTGTCTATAGAGTTAGGTATGATAGCACTGTTTGCTATCTAATCAGTGCGTATTGACTGATTTGCCACTGTGGTAAACCCTTAGCCTATAAAAGGAGCGCCATGGCAACCTAAAATAGGATTCAGAACCTTGTACACTCTTTCGCGCGTAGCTGCTCTCCCCGAGGCGACCTTGCCAGGCTTGAGCGCTGAGTGTTCGTCACGGTCCTCCATCCAATCCACCAAAGCAGGAGTAGGTTTTACGCTTCGCAGCAACCCAAACCTGGGTAAAAACCATCGCGTCACCATTGCCGCGTTGCTCCTACGGTCTCCACTCTTTGTGCAACGTTCCCCTCCCCCTTGTCGAACCACAAGGGGCCAATGGCCCCATAGGGGATCGTGTTCCGCCATGACAGGGGGCGTGCCCTGGTGGGTTGTGCTCCCTTAGGGACCCCCCCTCCGATGGTTCTTGGCTCTAGTACTTTACTTTTATTGTATAAAAATTCTCCAAAAAGTTTTGTTCCATTCCGGGAACTTTTATTTCTGCACAAAAAACAACACCATGGTAATTCTGCTGAAAACAGCATCAGTCCGGGTTAGTTTCATTCAAATCATGCCAATTAGAGTCCAAAACAGGAGTAAAAGCGTTACGAAAAGTAGATACGGCGGAGACGTATCAACTCCCCCAAGCTTAAACCTTTGCTTGTCCTCAAGCAATTCAGTTGATAAACTAAAAGTGAAAAAGTACAATTTTTATGAACTCTTTTGCTCTTGTTTACATAAATAAGCTTAAGTAGCACCCAGGTTTTCAGCAAATATTATGACTAATCATGTCAACAATAACTCTTAAAAATTATATTAACTCATGTCAATAGCATAATCAACTAGCAAGCAATAATAAGATATCTCAAATGACAACACTTTGTCAAAACAACCATGATATAATATGACAATAGTGGTATCTCGCTAGCCCTTTCTGGGACCGCAAAATATAAATGCAGAGCACCTCCAAAGTTCAAATAGCGACTAAATATTGTAATTCATGGTAGAAAAGATCCAGTCTTGGTGCATTCAAAACTATACACAATGCACGTGGATGAGAATAGTGCTCTCAGATCTGGCGCTTATTTGAGAAGGTGATGACTCAACATAAAACTAAATAGATAGTCCCTTCACAGAGGGAAGCAGGGATTTGCAGCAGTGCCAGAGCTCGAAGCTTTAAAACAGAGATAAATGAAAATTTGGGGAATGCACCCTTCCTATTTACTTCACGACCAAAAGTTATCAATATCTTCCATGCTAAACACATTAGTGGAGGTTCCCAAGCGATAAAAGTAAAGGTTTACTCCCCCTCCACCAACAAACACACTCCACGGCTAGCCGAATCCAAGGGTACCATCCATACCAACATCAGTCATGGGGGAGTTTTGTTTAATTACTTGCAATTTTTTATTTTGGGACCAGGAATCCCTATTACCGCCCCTCTCGTACAAGGATGAGTGAATAAACACTCATGTGGATAAAAAAGAGAACTTATCTATTTTGCTTGTCGGGGATCGATAGTAGGCATGTTCTCTTTTCTTCCCTTCGGGATCGAGTTCGTGGAAAGAATCGTGTAGTTAGAGCAAAGGGAAACAGTAGCAACATATGATCTCATCTACATGCTCATGGAAAGTTCATGTTTATGCTATTCATGCATGCAAGTTTTAGGGGGGGGGCGAGCGTTTCGTTTATTTATCTGCTGCTCAGGGTCTGCGCCTGGATTTGTACAAAGGGTTACATGCAGCATCGGCAAGGCTTGCACAAAAGGGTGGCTGCCAGGGAAGGGCCCGACACCCGCGCCTTACGGGTAGAACTTACGAAGATGCTCAATATTCCATGAGTTTTGCACCTTGATGCCATCTTCGGTCTCTAGACGGACTGCGCCAGGTCTGGTGACTCGTACTACCCGGTAAGGGCCTTCCCACTTTGGCGTCAACTTGTTGGAACCCTTGGCGGACTAAACACGCCTAACGACAAGGTCGCCTTCCTCAAGACTCTGCGCATGGACCCTGCGGCTGTGATAGCGATGCAAGGCCTACTGGTATCGTGCAACACATACAACAGGCCGGAGACGGTTCTCCTCAAGTAGCACGGCGTCGTCATGCCGGTGATGTTCTTGCGCTACTTCATCGTAGGAAAATACTCGAGGTGACCCGTATATGAGTTCCGTGGGAAGCACTACTTCTGCCCCATAAACTAGGGAAAAGGGAGTCTGGCTGGTAGCTCGATTTGGTGTCATACAGAGGGACCAAAGAACCACCGGCAGCTCATCGATCCATCATCTGCCACACTTCTACAGCCTATCAAATGTTCTTGTCTTGAGTCCTTGCAGCACTTCAGCGTTCGCCCTCTCAGCTTGTCCGTTGCTTCTGGGATGGGCAACAGAGGCGAACGAGACCTTGCTTTCGAGGGGATGAACGTAATTCATGAAGGCGCGGCTTGTGAACTGGGTACCATTGCCAGTGATGACTCTGGCGGGTACTCCGAAACGGCACACCAATCCCTTCAAGAACTTGATATCTAACTATGCGGTCACCTTCCTCACGGGCTCCACTTCCGGCCACTTCGCAAACTTGTCGATTGCAATGTACAAGAATTCAAAGCCCCGATAGCACAGGGGAAGGGGCCCAAGATGTCAAGCCCCCAGATCAAAAATGGCCATGACAAAGGGACCGTCTAGAGAGCTCGAGCAGGCTGATGGATATTCTTGGAGTGGAACTGGCAGGCTTCACCTCCGGTGACTAGCTCAGTTGCGTCTTGGAGGGCCGAGGGCCAATAGAAACCTTGCCAAAAAGTTTTCCCAACCAAGGCTCTTGATCCAATATGAAAACCACACACGCCTTTGTGTATCTCTGCCAATAGTTTCTTTCCTTCTTCCCGGCAAATCCACTTCAGTTTCACACTGTTGGGCCTCCTTCTGTATAACGTGTCATCGACAAACTGATACAGACTGGCCCTCTGGGCTATTCTTTCAGCTTCTTCTTGCTCTTTGGGAAGTTCTCCAGTTTGAAGGTAGCGGACAATGTGTTGTGCCCAAGTTGAAGCATGTGGCTTGACAACTAGAGCCAATGGCACCTCCTCACTCGTGAGAGAGCTTGCCTCGACCACAAAGACCCGAGGTCCTGCGGAAGAGTGTAGCTCGCCAAGCGAGGTGGAGTAGTTCTCGGCAACCTCCTTACCGGGGACCTCTGAAGGTACTACCGGTGAAGGCTTGCTGGGATCCAGCTTCCTCCTCTTCCTATACATTCCCAATGGGAATACGGATGGCTAAGTCAAATGGAGGACAAAGGTTCCTGGTTCCACAAGGAGCTTTTGTGCGGCACACCTTGACAGATAATCAGCAGTGCTGTTTTTCGCACGTGGTGCGTGCTCTGTTTGTAATCCGCCAAAATGTTCCTCCAACTTCCTCACTTCTTCAACGTATGCCTCCATTAACGGGCTCTGGTAATCCTTGTTGACTTGTCTCACCATAAGATGTGAATCTCCTCGGATGATCAGCTTCTTAATCCCCAACTCTATCGCAACCCTGAGCCCCGCAAGGAGCCCTTCATATTCTGCAGTGCTGTTGGTAGCCCTTTCTCGGGGAAAGTGCATTTGGACTACATACTTCAGGTGCTCTCCGGTGGGTGTGACGAAGAGCACGCCAGCCCCCGCACCTTGTAGTGAGAAAGCACCATCAAAGTACAGGATCCAATCCTGGGGTGCTTCCTCGCCGGGGATGACTGTTTGCGGCGTCTCTTCATCTGGAATAGGTGTTCATTCTGCAATAAACTCCGCCAGTGCTCTGCTCTGAATGGTTGAGGTGTACTTCAGTCCAAAGCTTGGTAATTCCAGTGCCCATTCAACTACCATGTCGGTTGCTTTAGGGTTCCTCAATATGTGTTGCAGAGGAAAACGGGTGACAACCGTGATCTCGTGGGCTTGGAAGTAGTGGCGCAGCTTCCTCGAGGCCAGGATGAGGCCTGATACGTCTCCAACGTATCTATAATTTTTGCTTGTTCCATGCTGTTATATTATCATTCTTGGCTGTTTTACAATCATTTTATAGCGACTTTATATCATTTTTT
Source organism: Triticum aestivum (assembly GCF_018294505.1). Taxonomy (NCBI): domain Eukaryota; kingdom Viridiplantae; phylum Streptophyta; class Magnoliopsida; order Poales; family Poaceae; genus Triticum; species Triticum aestivum. The sequence continues at coordinate 499,897,574 of NC_057799.1, forward strand.
GGGACTAACCTATTGACATAGTGCCCAGTGCTAGTTGCTGTTTTTTGCTTGGTTTTTACTTCGCAGAAAATCGATACCAAACGGAGTCCAAACGCAGCGAAACTTTTTGGAGAATTTTCTTGGGCCAGAAGACATAGGATGGGCCAAAGAAGTACCAGAGGGGTGCCCCGAGGGGAGCACAACCCACATGGGCGCACCTGGGGGCCCACGCGCGCCCTAGTGGGTTGTGCCCACCTTGGCCGCCTCCTGCACCGCCTCTTTGCTCTATAAATACGCCAATATTCCAAAAACCCTAGGGGAGTTGATGAAACACAATTCCAGCCGCCGCAAGTTCCAGAAAGCATAGATCCAATCTAGACACCATCACGGAGGGGTTCATCATCCTCATTGGTGCCTCTCCGATGATGCGTGAGTAGTTCATTGTAGAGCTACCAGTCCGTAGTTAGTAGCTAGATGGCTTCCTCTCTCTCTCTTTTGATTCTGAATACAACGGTCTCTTGGAGATCTATTTGATGTAACTCTTTTTGGCGGTGTGTTTGTTGGGATCAGATGAACTTTGAGTTTACATCAGATCTATGTTTTTATCCATGAAAGTCATTTGAGTTTCTTTGATCTCTTATATGCATGATTGCTTATAGCCTCGTATTTCTTCTTCGAATCTTTGGTTTAGTTAGGCCGACTAGATCAATTTTTCTTGCCATGGGAACAGGTGCTTGTGATGGGTTCGATCTCACGGTGCTCAATCCTAGTGACTGAAGGGGAAATGACATGTATATATCGTTGCTATTAAGGATAACAAGAAGGGGTCTATTCCTACATGAATAGATCTTGTCTACATCATGTCATCGTTCTTATTGAATTACTCCGTTTCTCCATGAACTTAATACACTAGATGCATGCTGGATAGTGGTCAATGTGTGGAGTAATAGTAGTAGATGCAGGCAGGAGTTTTTCTACTAATCTTGGACGTGATGCCTATATAATAATCATTGCCTGGATATCGTCATAATTATTTGAAGTTCTATCAATTGCCCAACAGTAATTTGTTTACCCAGCGTATGCTATTTTCTCGAGAGAAGCCACTAGTGAAATATACGGCCCCGGGTCTCTTCTTTTTCATATTTTCCTTCATGATTTATTTTTATTTGCTTTTATTTTTAGATCTATTAATCCAAAAACCCAAAAATACCTTGCTGCAATTTATTGTTATTTATTTTATCTCACATTCCCGTGAGATTTATTTATCCAATCTACTAAAAATTTATCTATCTTTTTACCCTTGAGGGATTGACAACCCCTCTTTATGTCGGGTTGCAAGTATTTGTTTTTTGTGTGCAGGTACTGTTTATATAGTATTGCGTGGTTCTCCTATAGGTTCGATAACCTTGGTCTCGTCACTGAGGAAAATACCTACCATAGCTGTGTTGCATCATCCCTTCTTCTTTGGGGAAATACCGACATAGTTCAAGCCGCATCAAGGCCGAAGATTAATTTCTGTACCCCAGAATACCTTGATCTAGCCCCCAGTAACAGGGAGCTAACAAAGTAAACTAGTCGCTGCACTACCTTCTTCCTTGCCATGGTCTTGGGATTGCCTTCACTATCCGGCTCTTCTTTCTCTTGATCTGCGTTCAATCCTGTCGTGACTGGTTCTCTTCCTTCTCCGGGGAGGACAGTAGCTGCGGTTGCTCCTTCTTCCACTTCCCGCTCTGCCACCAGGGCCGCACTAACCACTTGATTGGTCGCTTCTAGATATAGCAGCAATGGCTCTTGTGGTGTGGGAGCAACCAAGGTGGGAACAGAGGAAAGGTGGGTTTTTAAGTCTCGCAGCGCTGCTTCTGCCTCCAGGGTCCACTTCATGGGCCCTGCCTTCTTCAGAATTTTGAAGAACGGCAGGGCGCACTCGGCAGACTTGGAGATGAACTTACTCAGCGCGGCAACACATCCAGTTAAACGCCTCACATCCTTGACTGTCATGGGTGCTTCAATCTTCTCAATTGCTCAGATCTTGTCGGGGTTGAGGCTGCACATGAGGGGTTGTTGCAATGGTAGCATGCGGGCGGACGTGGAATTCCCCGCTCCCCCTGTCATGCTGCTCAAGCATGGCTAGAAGACCTTCGCACGCACCCACAACTTGGTGGCGGGGCATGTTCTCCATTTCAACCTAATGGACGCCACCTTGCTCTCCGTCAAGGTCTTCGGGCATTCGGGTGCTCATTTAGGGTGTTGCGGAGAGCTCGACCGATGGCGAAAGCTCATCCTTGAGCGATAGTGATGAGTAGGACAGTGATGGCGATGATGGCAGAGCCTATGGGGAGGACGACGGCTCCAACTCCCGCTGAACACCAGCCACACCATCACCGTCAGTCGGCAGCACCACCATCTGCACCTGCATCTCCTCCCCGGCAAGGCGATTTGCCGGGGAGTTGGATGTGGAGATGTCGATGATATCTTGCTCCCTTGGCTTGTCTTGGTCTTCTTGATCCGCCCTTTGATTCCTCAAAGAGCTATCTCCATAGCTCGGCCTTGTCTTGTCGTTGCAACCTTTCCTCCATGCATGTGTACAGTAAGGGCAACATACAATAAGGTTTGTTGCACCGACACCCCCCTCCTGGCGCGCCTAGGTGGGTTATGCCCACCTGGTGGGCCCATATACCCTATCTCCGACGCTATAAAATCACATTTTCGAAGAAAAAATCAAGGAGAAAGAATTATCGCGTTTCACGAGATGGAGCCGCCGCCACCTCCCGTTCTTTATTGGAAGGCCAGATCTGGAGTCCTTTTGGGGCTCCGGAGAGGGGAATCTTCGATCTTCGTCATCCCCAACCCTTCTCCGACGCCAATTCCATGATGCTCCCTGATACGTCTCCAATGTATCTATAATTTTTGCTTGTTCCATGCTGTTATATTATCATTCTTGGATGTTTTACATTCATTTTATAGCAACTTTATATTATTTTTTGGGACTAACCTATTGACATAGTGCCCAATGCTAGTTCCTATTTTTTGCTTGTTTTTTACTTCGCAGGAAATCGGTACCAAACGGAGTCCAAACGCAGCAAAACTTTTTGGAGAATTTTTCTTGACCAGAAGACACCTGTTGGGCCAAAGAAGTACCAGAGGGGGCTCCGAGGGGAGCACAACCCACCTGGGCACGCCTAGGGGCCTAGGCGCGCCCTGGTGGGTTGTGCCCACCTCTGTCGCCTCCTACACCGCCTCTTCACTCTATAAATACCCCGAAAATCCAAAAACCCTAGGGGAGTCGACCAAACACAATTCCAGCCGCCGCAAGTTCCAGAACCACCAGATCCAATCTACACACCATCACGAAGGGGTTCATCATCCTCATTGGTGCCTCTCCAATGATGCGTGAGTAGTTCATTATATACCTACAGGTCCGTAGGAAGTAGCTAGATGGCTTCCTCTCTCTCTCTTTTGATTCTGAATACAACGGTCTCTTGGAGATCTATTTGATGTAACTCTTTTTTGCGGTGTGTTTGTTGGGATCAGATGAACTTTGAGTTTATGATCAGATCTATTTTATCCATGAAAGTTATTTGAGTCTTCTTTTGATCTCTTATATGCATGATTATTTATAGCCTCGTATTTATTCTTCGAATATTTGGTTTAGTTAGGCCGACTAGATCGATTTTTCTTGCCATGGGAAGAGGTGCTTTGTGATGGGTTTGATCTTACGGTGCTCAATCCTAGTGACAAAAGGGGAAATGACACGTATGTATCGTTGCTATTAAGGATAACAAGATGAGGTCTATTCCTACGTGAATATATCTTGTCTACATCATGTCATCGTTCTTATTGCATTGCTCCGTTTTTCCACGAACTTAATACACTAGATGCATGCTGGATAGCGGTCGATGTGTGGAGTAATAGTAGTAGGTGCAGGCAGGAGTCGGTCTACTAATCTTGGATGTGATGCCTATATAATGATCATTGCCTTGATATCATCATGATTATTTGAAGTTCTATCAATTGCCCAACAGTAATTTGTTTACCCACCGTATGCTATTTTTCTCGAGAGAAGCCACTAGTGAAATCTACGGCCCCCGGGTCTATTCTTTATCATATTTGCTTTCTGATCTATTATTTACCTATTTTATTTTTAGATCTATTATTCCAAAAACCAAAAAATACCTTGTTGCATTTTTTTGTTATTAATTTTATTTTGCATTTCCGATCTATTTATCCAATCTACTACAAACCAATCTATCTTTTACCCAGGAGGGATTGACAACCCCTCTTATGCGTTGGGTTGCAAGTAATTGTTCTTTGTGTGCAGGTACCGTTTACATAGTGTTGCGTGGTTCCCCTACTGGTTCGATAACCTTGGTCTCATCGCTGAGGGAAATACCTACCGTAGCTATGCCACATCATCCCTTCCTCTTCGGGGAAAATACTGACGCAGACACGCGCCATCACTCCCCACCAGGAGAGAGTAATTCCTTCGTAGGCTCGCTGGTCAGTGAGGACTTGGATGAGATTCATCATGTAATCGAGTAAGTTTTGTTAGGGCTTGATCCCTATTATCCATTATGTTTTGAGATTGATGTTGCTATGACTTTGCCATGCTTAATGCTTGTCACTTTAGGCCCGGGTGCCATGATTTCAAATCCAAACAGTTTATGTTATCACCATTATATCTATGTTCTAGATCCGCTCTTGCAAGTCATATTCACCTATTACGTGTTATGATTCGTAAACCCCGGAGTGACAGTATTCGGGATACTTTTCGGTGATGACCATATTTTGAGGAGTTCATGCATTCACTTTGTGTTAATGCTTTGTTCTGATTCTCTATTAAAAGGAGGCCTTAATATCCCTTAGTTTCCATATGGACCCCGCTGCCACGGGAGGGTAGGACAAAAGATGTCATCCAAGTTATTTCCATAAGCATGTATGACTATTTATGAAATACATGCCTACATTATACTTATGTACTGGAGCTAGTTTTGTATCGCCCTAGTTTATGACCATTATATGATGAATATCATCCAACGAATCCACCGATCCAATGCCTACGATTTTCCTACATATTGATCTTGCTAAGTTACTACTGCTGCTCTTATTGTTACACTTGCTACAAAATCATTGATATCACTGTTACAGTTACTATTGTTGTTGCTACTACTATCAAAACTATCATATTACTATGCTACTGACCGCTTTGCTGTAGATAATTAATACTCAGGTGTGGTTGAATTGACAACTCAGCTGCTAATACTTGCAAATATTCTTCGGCTCTGATACGTCTCCAACGTATCTATAATTTTCGATTGCTCCATGCTATATTATATTCTGTTTTGGACATTATTGGGCTTTATTATTCACTTTTATATTATTTTTGGGACTAACCTATTAACCGGAGGCCCAGCCCAGAATTGTTGTTTTTTGCCTATTACAGAGTTTCGCAGAAAAAGAATATCAAACGGAGTCCAAACGGAATGAAACCTTCGGGAACGTGATTTTTGGAACGAACATGATCCAGAGGACTTGGACCCTACGTCAAGACATCAACCAGGAAGCCGCAAGGTAGGGGCACGCCTACCCCCCAGGCGCGCCCTCCACCCTCGTGGGCCCCGTGTTGCTCCACCGACGTACTTCATCCTCCTATATATACCTACGTACCCCCAAACTACCAGATACGGAGCCAAAAACTTAATTCCACTGCCGCAACCTTCTGTACCCGTGAGATCCCATCTTGGGGCCTGTTCCGGAGCTCCGCCGGAGGAGGCATCGATCACGGAGGGCTTCTACATCAACACCATAGCCTCTCCGATGATGTGTGAGTAGTTTACCTCAGACCTTTGGGTCCATAGTTATTAGCTAGATGGCTTCTTCTCTCTTTTTGGATCGCAATACAATGTTCTCCCCCTCTCTCGTGGAGATCTATTTGATGTATGTTGGATACCTCAGACCTTCGGGTCCATAGTTATCCCTCTAGATCATGTCATCTTGCTTAAAGCATTACTCTGTTCTTATGAACTTAATACTCTAGATGCATGCTGGATAGCGGTCGATGTGTGGAGTAATAGTAGTAGATGTAGGCAGGAGTCGGTCTACTTGTCTCGGACATGATGCCTATATACATGATCATACCTAGATATTCTCATAACTATGCTCAATTCTGTCAATTGCTCAACAGTAATTTGTTCACCCACCGTAAATACTTATGCTCTTGAGAGAAGCCACTAGTGAAACCTATGGCCCCCGGGTCTATTTTCCATCATATTAATCTTCCAACACTTAGCTCTTTCCGTTGCCTTTTATTTTGCTTTTATTTTACTTTGCATCTTTATCATAAAAATACCAAAAATATTATCCTATCACATCTATCAGATCTCACTCTCGTAAGTGACCGTGTAGGGATTGACAACCCCTTATCACGTTGGTTGCGAGGATTTATTTGTTTGTGTAGGTGCGAGGGACTCGTGTGTGGCCTCCTACTGGATTGATACCTTGGTTCTCAAAAACTGAGGGAAATACTTACGCTACTTTGCTGCATCACCCTTTCCTCTTCAAGGGAAAACCAACGCAGTGCTCTAGAAGTAGCAAGAAGGATTTCTGGCTCCGTTGCCGGGGAGTCTACGCAAAGGTCAACAAACCAAGTACCCATCACAAACCCTTATCTCCCGCATTACATTATTTGCCATTTGCCTCTCGTTTTCCTCTCCCCCACTTCACCCTTGCCGTTTTATTCGCCCTCTCCTTTCCGTTCGCCTTTTGTTCGCTTGCTTTTCGTTTGCTCGTGTGTTGGATTGCTTGCTTGTCACGATGGCTCAAGATAATACCAAATTATGTGGCTTTACCAATACCAACAATAATGATTTCCTTAGCACTCCGATTGCTCCTCTTACCGATACTGAATCTTGTGAAATCAAATCTTGTCATGAAAGATCAATTCGCCGGCCTTCCTAGTGAAGATGCCGCTACCCATCTAAATAGCTTCGTTGATTTGTGTGATATGCAAAAGAAGAAAGATGTGGATAATGATATTGTTAAATTGAAGCTATTTCCTTTTTCGCTTAAAGATCGTGCTAAAGCTTGGTTTTCGTCTTTGCCTAAAAATAGTATTGATTCTTGGAATAAGTGCAAAGATGCTTTTATCTATATGTATTTTCCTCCTGCTAAGATCATCTCTCTTAGAAACGATATTATGAATTTTAAGCAACTTGATCATGAACATGTTGCACAATCTTGGGAGAGGGTGAAATTAATGATACGTAATTGCCCTACTCATGGTTTGAATTTGTGGATGATTATACAAAAAAATTATGCCGGATTGAATTTTGCTTCTAGAAATCTTTTAGATTCGGCCGCGGGAGGCACTTTTATGGAAATCACTTTAGGAGAAGCTACTAAACTCCTAGATAATATTATGGTTAATTATTCTCAATGGCATACTGAAAGATCTACTAATAGAAAAGTGCATGCGATAGAAGAAATTAATGTTTTGAGTGGAAAGATGGATGAACTTATGAAATTATTTGCTACTAAGAGTGTTTCTTCTGATCCTAATGATATGCCTTTGTCTACTTTGATTGAGAATAATAATGAATCTATGGATGTGAATTTTGTTGGTAGGAATAATTTTGGTAACAACGCGTATAGAGGAAACTTTAATCCTAGGCCGTATCCTAGTAATTCCTCTAATAATTATGGTAATACCTACAACAATTCTTATGGAAATTTTAATAAGATGCCTTCTGAATTTGAGACTAGTGTTAAGGAATTTATGAATTCGCAAAAGAATTCCAATGCTTTGCTTGAAGAAAAATTGCTTAAAGTTTATGAATTGGCTAGGACCATTGATAGGATTTCTCTTGATGTTGATTCTTTGAAACTTAGATCTATTCCACCTAAGCATGATATCAATGAGTCTCCCAAAGCCATGAGAATTTCCATTGATGAGTGCAAAGAAAGAACCGCTAGGATGCGTGCTAAGAAAGATTGCTTTATGAAAGCATGTTCTTCTAGTTTCTATGAAAATAAAGATGAAGATCTAAAGGTTATTGATGTGTCCCCTATTAAATCTTTGTTTTGCAATATGAATCTTGATAATGATGGGACTGAATATGCTCCACCTTTACCTAGAAGGCGTTCCAAAAATTCGGAGTTTTTAGATCTTGATGCTAAAATTGATAAAAGCGGGATCGAAGAGATCAAAACTCTAGATATTAATGAACCCACTATTTTGGATTTCAAGGAATTTAATTATGATAATTGCTCTTTGAAAGATTGTATTTCCTTGTTGCAATCTGTGCTCAATTCTCCGCATCCTTATAGTCAAAATAAAGCTTTTACTAAACATATTGTGCATGCTTTGATGCAATCTTATGAAGAAAAACTTGAGTTGAAGTTTCTATCCCTAGAAAACTCTATGATGAGTGGGAACCTACTATTAAAATTAAAATTAAAGATCATGAGTTCTATGCTTTGTGTGATTTGGGTGCTAGTGTTTCCACGATTCCCAAAACTTTGTGCGATTTGCTAGGTTTCCGTGATTTTGATGATTGCTCTTTAAACTTGCACCTTGCTGATTCCATCATTAAGAAACCTATGGGAAGAATTAATGATGTTCTTATTGTTGAAAATAGGAATTGTGTGCCCGTAGATTTTATTGTTCTTGATATAGATTGCAATCCTTCATGTCCTATTATTCTTGGTAGATCTTTCCTTAGAATGATTGGTGCAATTATTGATATGAAGGAAGGAAATATTAGATTCCAATTTCTGTTAAGGAAAGGAATGGAACACTTCCCTAGAAAGAAAATAAAATTACCATATGAATATATCATGAGAGCCACTTATGGATTGCCTACCAAAGATGGCAATACCTAGATCTATCCTTGCTTTTATGCCTAGCTAGGGGCGTTAAACGATAGCGCTTGTTGGGAGGCAACCCAATTTTATTTTTAGTTTTTTGCTTTTTGCTTCTGTTTAGGAATAAATATTTGATATAGCCTCTACTTAGATGTCTTTTTATGTCTTAGTTAGTGTTTGTGACAAGTTTAACCTATAGGATCTTCTTGGATGATAGTTATTTGATCCTGCAGAAAATTCCAGAAACTTTCTGTTCACGAAAATAATTGTTAAAAATCACCAGAACGTGATAAAATATTGATTCCAATTTGTGCTGATCAATAAACAAATTTTCCAGGACGACCTATTTTGGCTGAGTTTTGGAGTTCCAGAAGTTTGCGTTAGTTACAGATTACTACAGACTGTTCTGTTTTTGACAGATCCTGTTTTTCGTGTGTCGTTTGCTTATTTTGATGAATCTATGGCTAGTAAAATAGTTTATAAACCATGGAGAAGTTGGAATACAGTAGGTTTAACACCAATATAAATAAATAATGAGTTCATTACAGTACCTTGAAGTGGTCTTTTGTTTTCTTTCGCTAACGGAGCTCACGAGATTTTCTGCTGAGTTTTGTGTTGTGAAGTTTTCAAGTTTTGGGTGAAAGATTTGATGGATTATGGAACAAGGAGTGGCAAGAGACTAAGCTTGGGGATGCCCATGGCACCCCCAAGATAATCTAAGGATACCTAAAATCCAAATCTTGGGGATGCCCCGGAAGGCATCCCCTCTTTCGTCTACTTCCATCGGTAACTTTACTTGGAGCTATATTTTTATTCACCACATGATATGTGTTTTGCTTGGAGCGTCTTGTATGATTTGAGTCTTTGATTTTTAGTTTACCACAATCATCCTTGCTGTACACACCTTTTGAGAGAGACACACATGATTTGGAAATTATTAGAATACTCTATGTGCTTCACTTATATCTTTTGAGTTATATAGTTTTTGCTCTAGTACTTCACTTATATTTTTTAGAGCACGGTGGTGGATTTGTTTTATAGAAACTATTATTCTCTCATGCTTCACTTAGATTATTTTGAGAGTCTTAAATAGCATGGTAATTTTCTTAAATAATCCTAATATGCTAGGTATTCAAGACTAATAAAAACTTTCTTATGAGTGTGTTGAATACTAAGAGAAGTTTGATGCTTGATGATTGTTTTGAGACATGGAGGTACTGATATCAAAGTTGTGCTAGTTGAGTAGTTGTGAATTTGAGAAATACTTGTGTTGAAGTTTGCAATAAGTATGTGAGTTCTTTATGACTAATGTTGAGTCCATGGATTATACGCACTCTCACCTTTCCACCATTGCTAGCCTCTTCGGTACCGTGCATTGCCCTTTCTCACATTGAGAGTTGGTGCAAATTTTGCCGGTGCATCCAAACCCCATGATATGATACGCTCTTTCACACATAAACCTCCTTATATCTTCCTCAAAACAGCCACCATACCTACCTATTATGGCATTTCCATAGCCATTCCGAGATATATTGCCATGCAACTTTCCACCGTTCCATTTATCATGACACGTTCATCATTGTCATATTGCTTTGCATAATCATGTAGTTGACATAGTATTTGTGGCAAAGCCACCATTCATAATTCTTTCATACATGTCACTCTTGGTTCATTGCATATCCCGGTACACCGCCGGAGGCATTCATATAGAGTCATACTTTGTTCTAGTATCGAGTTGTAATCATTGAGTTGCAAATAAATTGAAGTGTGATGATCATCATTAATAGAGAATTGTCCCAATAAAAAAAGAGAAAGGCCAAATAAAAAAAGGAAGGCCCAAAAAAAGGAACAATGCTACTGTCCTTTTTTTCCACACTTGTGCTTCAAAGTAGCACCATGATCTTCATGATAGAGAATCTCTTGTTTTGTCACTTTCATATACTAGTGGGAATTTTTCATTATAGAACTTGGCTTGTATATTCCAACAATGGGCCTCATCAAGTGCCCTAGGTCTTCGTGAGCAAGCAAGTTGGATGCACACCCACTTAGTTTCTTTTGTTGAGCTTTCATATACTTATAGCTCTAGTGCATCTATTGCATGGCAATCCCTACTCCTTGCATTAACATCAATCGATGGGCATCTCCATAGCTCATTGATTAGCCTTGTTGATGTGAGACATTCTCCTTTTTTGTCTTCTCCACATAACCCCCATCATTATATTCTATTCCACCCATAGTGCTATATCCATGGCTCACGCTCATGTATTGCGTGAAAGTTGAAAAAGTTTGAGATTACTAAAGAATGAAACAATTGCTTGGCTTGTCATCGGGGTTGTGCATGATGAGAGCATTCTTGTGTGACAAAAATGGAGCATGACTAAACTATATGATTTTGTAGGGATGAACTTCCTTTGGCCATGTTATTTTGAGAAGACATAATTGCTTAGTTAGTATGCTTGAAGTATTACTATTTTTATGTCAATATTGAACTTTTATCTTGAATATTTCGGATCTGAATATTCATACCACAATTAAGAAGAATTACATTGAAATTATGCCTATTAGCATTCCACATCAAAAATTCTATTTTTATCATTTAATTAATCGAGGAGAGCAGGAATTAAGCTTGGGGATGCTTGATACGTCTCGAACGTATCTATAATTTTTTATTGCTCCATGCTATATTATATTCTGTTTTGGACATTATTGGGCTTTATTATTCACTTTTATATTAGTTTTGGGACTAACCTATTAACCGGAGGCCCAGCCCATAATTGCTGTTTTTTTGCCTATTTCAGAGTTTCGCAGAAAAAGAATATCAAACGGAGTCCAAACGGAATGAAACCTTCGGGAACGTGATTTTCGGAACGAACGTGATCCAGAGGACTTGGACCCTATGTCAAGACATCAACCAGGAAGCAACGAGGTAGGGGGCGCGCCTACCCCCCCCCCCCAGGCGCGCCCTCCACCCTCGTGGGCCCCCTGTTGCTCCACCGGCGTACTTCTTCCTCCTATATATACCTACGTACCCCCAAACTACCAGATACGGAGCCAAAAACCTAATTCCACCGCCGCATTGTTCTGTACCCGTGAGATCCCATCTTGGGGCCTGTTCCGGAGCTCCGCCGGAGGAGGCATCGATCACGGAGGGCTTCTACATCAACACCCTAGCCTCTCCGATGATGTGTGAGTAGTTTACCTCAGACCTTCGGGTCCATAGTTATTAGTTAGATGGCTTCTTCTCTCTTTTTGGATCTCAATACAATGTTCTCCCCCTCTCTCGTGGAGATCTATTCGATGTAATCCTCTTTTGCGGTGTGTTTGTTGAGACCGATGAATTGTGGGTTTATGATCAAGTTTATCTATGAACAATATTTGAATCTTCTGAATTCTTTTATGTATGATTGGTTATCTTTGCAAGTCTCTTCGAATTATCAGTTTGGTTTGGCCTACTAGATTGATCTTTCTTGCAATGGGACAAGTGCTTAGCTTTGGGTTCAATCTTGCGGTGTCCTTTCCGAGTGACAGTAGGGGCAGCAAGGCACGTATTGTATTGTTGCCATCGAGGATAACAAGATGGGGTTTTTATCATATTGCATGAATTTATCCCTCTACATCATGTCATCGTGCTTAAAGCATCACTCTGTTCTTATGAACTTAATACTCTAGATGCATGCTGGATAGCGGTCGATGTGTGGAGTAATAGTAGTAGATGCAGGCAGGAGTCGGTCTACTTGTCTCGGACGTGATGCCTATATACATGATCATACCTAGATATTCTCATAACTATGCTCAATTCTATCAATTGCTCAACAGTAATTTGTTCACCCACCGTAAATACTTATCCTCTTGAGAGAAGCCACTAGTGAAACCTATGGCCCCTGGGTCTATTTTCCATCATATTAATCTTCCAACGCTTAGCTATTTTCGTTGCCTTTTATTTTGCTTTTATTTTACTTTGCATCTTTATCATAAAAATACCAAAAATATTATCCTATCATATCTATCAGATCTCACTCTCGTAAGTGACCGTGTAGGGATTGACAACCCCTTATCGCGTTGGTTGCGAGGATTTATTTGTTTGTGTAGGTGCGAGGGACTCGTGCGTGGCCTCCTACTGGATTGATACCTTGGTTCTCAAAAACTGAGGGAAATACTTATGCTACTTTGCTGCATCACCCTTTCCTCTTCCAGGGAAAACCAACGCAGTGCTCAAGAGGTAGCAGGCTCCAATTGTGTCAAATCAATATATTTGGGTTGAATACTCTACCCTCAAAAATTGTTGCGATCCCCTATACTTGTGGGTTATTGATATGTCTCCAACGTATCAATAAGTTTTTTATTGTTCCATGCTATTATATTATCTGTTTTGGATGTTTAATGGGCTTTACTAAGCACTTTTATATTATTTTTGGGACTAACCTATTAACCGAAGGCCCAGTGCAAATTACTGTTTTTTTTGCCTATTTCAGTGTTTCGCAGAAAAAGGAATATCAAATGGAGTCCAAACGGAATGAAACCTTCGGAAGAGTTATTTTTGGAACAAACGTGATCTAGAGGACTTGGAGTGGACGCCAAGAAAGAAGCGAGGAGGCCACGAGGCAGGGAGGCGCGCTTGCCCCCCTGGGCGCGCCCCCCACCCTCGTGGGCCCCTCGCAGCTCCACTGACCTACTTCTTCGTCCTATATATACCCATGAAAGTGCGTTATATCGACTAGAGGGGGGTGAATAGGCGATTTTTATGAATTCTTCACTGAGGAATTTCAGGGTGAGGAAATTCCTAAGTGAAGAACTACTTGCAGCGGAATAAGTACTTAGATGTAAACATAACAGAACACAAGCATGGTCATCATGATGAAATGAAAACAAGCACAGAGTAGAGAAAGCGTAAACACGGGATAAAACAGGATGAAGACAAACAAACTGAAGAAATTGAACTGAGGAAATTGGGAAAGTCTTCAATCAAAATCTTCAAACAGATATGAACAAGCACACAACAACTGTAATGAGGAAATGAAAGAGTTGAGGAAATAGAACCAGTAGGCTTGGTGAAGACAATGATTTGGTAGACCAGTTCCAACTGCTGTGATAGTTGTACGTCTGGTTGGAGCGGCTAGGTATTTAAACCTGAGGACACACAGTCCTCACTGTATTCTCCTTGAGCTAAGGTCACACAGACCTCGCCCAACCACTCGTGGTAAATCTTCAGGTGACTTCCAAACCTTCACAAACTCGGTCACTCGGCGATCCACAATTTCCTCTTGGATGCTCTAGACCATGATGCCTAACCGTCTGGAAGATGCACAATCTTCAAAGGTAACAAGCGTCGGATCCACACAGGATCAATCTCTTCAGTGATGCTCAATCACTTTGGGTTTGTAGGTGTTTGGGTTTGGGTTTTCCTCACTTGATGATTTTCGCTCAAAGTCCTCGGAGGATGGGATGCTCTCAAATGACAAGTGTCAGTTTCTCTCGGTGCAGCCAACCAGCTAGTGGTTGTAGGGGCGGCTATTTATAGCCTAGGGAGCAACCCGACATGGTAAGACATAAATGCCCTTCAATGATATGACCATTACGTGGGTAGATATTTTGGGACAGCTGGCGCGTAGCACAGCAACAGTCGGATATTTGAGGCTCAAATTCCTCAGGGCTATCATGTTCCTCACTTATAGGCAATCCACACAGGCGAATTCCTAACTCCTCAGTCAGAACAAATTCCTCAGTGACCAGAAGAACTTCGTCTCTGTCACTGAAGAAATTGACTGAACTGTATGAGATTTCCAATGGCTTCACTCGAAGGGATTGGTAGGTGTAGGATTTTGAGTTGAGCATTACATAGAAACTTTCCCTTAGTATTTCCTCGACCCCCTTTAACAGTACGGTGTTTCCTATGACTCAAGAAAGAGAAAATGAAACTATAAAAACAAAAGTCTTCACGCTTCATGTTCCTCGAATGAATGCCAAGTCTTCAAGGTCACACCAATTTCTTCACTTTCAAAGTCTTCAGAAAGTCTTCAGAAATCCAAAGTCTTCAGTCGAAGAACTTCATTTTTAGGGGTCGACATTCTCTGTAAATATCAAACTCCTCATAGACTTATCGACCTGTGTACACTCAAAAACACATTAGTCCCTTAACCTATAAGTCTTCAATACACCAAAATCACTAAGGGGCACTAGATTCACTTACAATCTCCCCATTTTTGGTGATTGATGACAATATAGGTTAAGTATTCACGGGGATAAACATATGAAGTGTAAATATTGATATTGAGGAATTTGATTGCAAGATATAGAAGAACTCCCCCTGGAGATGTGCATAGCGAGGAATTTGCTTTTGAAGCAATGCACACTTGAAGAGTAGTATCATGGAGATCTATCCCTATATCTTGTAATTCATAAATGCATTTGACATATAATATGAAGAATTTGAAATGCATGATGAAGTATGGTGACTGAAGTAATTCAGCATGCGTGCATTAACATTAACGAGGAATAAGCATGCAGGAAAAACACAACAAAAGTATCAGGCCACCATAGAGTTTAAGTTTACAACTCGATCCAGCAAAGTCATCAGAAGAACGAGAGTTGTAACTTCGCAAAAAAACGCCCATATAAGACAAACCCGATGAATGACCAAAAGGATCGAAAAATGAGGACCAACGCCCCTGAAGAATATCATGTTGATGGAGGAGCGCTAGCGTTGTTGGGGTCGTTTGTTGTAGCGCCTGCCGCAGTGTCGTCCAAGTCTTCATGCTCATCGGTTTCGCGCGATGAAGAATATGAGCTGGCCACCAAGGAAGGAACCTGCTTGACCTTCTTGTATTTCTTCGGTGGAGGTGCAGACCAGTCAAAGTCATCCTTGAGACCCATTTGCTTCAGATCTTCTTCACCATACAGATGAGATAAGATATCCCAGGTGCGACTGAAGACTTCATGGAGGTAGTAATGGTTTTTCTTCACTTCATTATGTGTAGCAGTCATGTTGTGAAGAATTGAACCAAACTGACGCTTACCCATTTGTGGTTTCGATCCACCTTCTGGTGAAGACTAAGAAGCAGCTCACGATCAGTCATCACTCTTGGAGCTGTGGCTTGAGGATTTGGCCTGGATGCATGGGTAGCAGAATCATGAGTGGCAGAGTCATCATTGGTGGAATAAGATGCAACTTTGCAAAACTGACCATCCAATGGACGAATGCCTTCACCAATGACGGCAGGTGCTTTGCCCTGTTCATCAGCTGAGGAATATGTCCGCTTGAGGACTTCAATTGGGGGCAAGTAGCTGAGGTGATTCTGAAAATCAGCTTTGTAGTTGAGTGAAGACCTTGTTATGAGGAATCCCATAATCCAAGGAGCTTAAGGCTTCAACTCAAACGAAGAGAGTGTAACATTGGCCAGAGTCCTCATGAAGAAATCATGATAGTTGACAGGGATGCCATGCATGATGTTGAATAGCAGATTCTTCATGATGCCAACGACTTCTTCATCAGACGAGTCGTGGCCCTTGATAGGACTCATTGTCTTCGTCAGAATGCGATAGACTGTTCTGGACACATATAGAAATTCCTTCACGAGGAATTTGGTCCTTGGGGCTTGACCAGGCTTCAGAGGCTTCATTAGCACTTGCATATAGTGAGAAGTGAGTTCAGGATCTTGGTACAGGCATCAAGCTCCTTCAAGGGGTGGACTGATGGGTAGGGCGTGAAGTAATTCAGAGGCCGGTGCCTTATAATGAGTGTTTTCGGTCATCCAGTCCAATACCCAAGAGTTGATATCATCAGCGGCTCCTGTGATGTGCAGCGTTGCGTAGAATTGAAGAATAAGTTCTTCATTCCAATCAACAATGTCAGAGCAAAAGTTGAGGAGGCCTACATCATGAAGCACACTAAGGACAGGGGTGAAGCAAGGCAGTGATTCCATGTCCACGTGAGGAATATGCTCGTGGTCGAAGACTTTATCCTTGTTGAAGAGCACTGAAGAATAGAAATTTGCTTGGCTGGCAGTCCAGAAGCGCTTCTTTCTAAGACGAGCAGAGTCATAAGGATTATAATCAGTGAAGAACACGTGCTTGCCGAAGAAGTCACCTGCCTTGAACTTCTGCTTCTTCGAGAAGGGATCCTTTGGCTTGGGCTGAGGAGTATCAGTCAATTGCATCACCACCTCAGGAATAGCAATCTCAGGATCCACAGGCTGAGGAATTTCAGGTTCTTCTTTAGTGACAGCCTGGGTCTTCAATTCTTCATTTACATTTTCATCAGCACTAGTGGCTGGAATTTCTTCATGGACAGACGGTGTGGCATGAGGTTCATCAGATCCCATTTGAACTTCAGTGTAGACAGGGGACTGAGGAATTTGTTGTAGTGTGTGAATAGAGGAGAGTTGGGGTGCTGACTTTCCAGAAAGTCATCATTCAGCACTGGTGGTGTACACCCAATGTCCACATCTTCACTCTTTTCCTCAACACCGGCCTCTTCCGCAGTGAACTGAGGCATGGGAGATGAGACTATTGGGGTTGAAGGGATTGCATCCGCTTCAATTTCTTCATCCAACTGCTCTGAAGAAGCAGCAGAAGGAATGTCATCATCAGATTCACTTGGAATCACATATTCTTCATCAAAAGGAACAAGGTCCTTTGATGGCATGGATGAGACAGGAATAGCATCATTTGGGTTGTCAAATGAACTAGTCAGCGGTTTCATCTTCTTCGGAGCTGAAGAATCTGATGAAGTTGATGCCTTCCTTTTCTTCACCGTTGCACGCTCTGCAGCCTTGGTTTTCTTCACATCTGATGCAGATGGAAGGATCGGAGTTGGTGTAGGCACAGGAGGAGCAGAGGAATTTGGTTCAAATTCTTCAGGCACAACTGATGCAATTGCCCTGACTTCTTCAGTTTCCCTAGCAATTTCTTCAGCAGCTGGAATGCAGTCATCAGCCCTGGTACTCTGAGTTTCTTCAGCAGCCTGATTCTCATCAGCGGTGCTGGCATTTTCTTCAGTCGGCAGAGCAGATGCCTCAGCCTGAGGATTTTCTTGTTGCGTTGGTGCTGCAACATTGGAAGTGAACTTTTCAGTCAAATTCACAAACCTGACTTTGGCTCCAAGCCAGTCAGTGCGGTATACGTCAAATTCATCACTGAGTTTCTTGATCTCAGATTGAATATTGACAAGTTCTTTAGTTGTCATAGAGATAACGTGTTTCTTCAGGAAGCGCTCCTTCTTATACTGCGCTTTCTTGATCTGCCTGGCCTTTTCAAATTTCCATTTTTCTTCTTGAATGAAGGCAGTCAGCATATGACTCTGGCCAGGAGTCAGCTTGAAATCAGGCATAGGAGTGTTGGGGTCCTTGTGCCAGAGATCAATGTAGCCAAGGATCAACTTTGGATCCAAAAGTAGAGGCACATTTGTGCCTTTGTCTCTATCGGCCCTGAGCTGCCTGTCTCTGATGATTTCGACAAGTTCCTCATCATCAGCTTTGTCTTCATCAGACGGCACTTGGAAGGCAACCTGCTTCTTGTGAGGACTTGGGCGAGAGCCTCGTCCAGCAGTGGCCTTTTTCTTCAGCAGAGAGGGGCCAGTTGATGAATTTGGTGCAGCTGAGGAACTAGCAGAAGCTCCTGAGGCAATAGAGATGCATGTTGTCCTTTGGCACGTGGCGAGATGCACAGGTGCAAAGCATTTGGTCGGAGCAGCTGAGGACTTTGGCGGAGGAGCTGAGGACTTTGGAGGAGCTGGAGCAGCTTGAGGAGTTGGCCGTGAGGGCTTTGAAGAATCTGGCCGTGAGGCCATTGAGGGTGAGCACTTGGCTTATGAGCAGGCTTCTTAGCCATGGCCTTCTTTGCCTTGCTTGCAGAGGCCTCAGAAGTGGTAGCAGCAGCAGTAGAGTCTTCATTAAATTTCTTCAATGCTTCTTTTGCCTGTTTGGCCAGTTTGGCCTGGCACTTGGCCCATTCTTCAGGATAGTCCTCACCGCGCTTGAGGCTGGTGGGATCAGCTACTTGGCCAGGTGCCAATGGAGGTCTTGAGCATGGAGGGGTAACAGCGAATTTCTTCATGTATTTGGCAGTAACATATCTGTACTCCCTCCACTCTCTCGCCCATCTCCTCTCAATCTTTTGAATGCGCACCTTGCGCTGATTTTTGTCCTCCTCAGGGGGTGTGCAGTACCCAGCATAAATGTCATCAGGGATTTCAAACGCTGTGTTGACCTCAGGCCTCTTTCCTCCCTTCTGTGGCTTCTTACCGTCAGCCATTTTCTTCAGATGAGGAATATGAACAACTGAATTTTTTCTGAAGAGGTGTGCAACTTTTCATCGAGAAACGCTGCAAATGAGTTAAGTTGATGAGAACCTAGTGATTCAGCAGCGGACATGTGTACCTGTGAACAGAGTATAGTTGCAAGGAATTTGGAGAGGTCATATGCGTTCTTAGAGGTTTTTCAAAAAGAACAAGGATGAGGAATTTGACCAGATGAGTCTTGAAGAATTTCACTAAGCGTTCTTTGTCTTAGGCTCCAGAGTTGTACAGATCAAAAATCCACACAATTGAGGAATCTTGAAGAAAAATATTGCTTAGAGAAATGGATCAAGAACAGATGACATGTGAGGTGTTTTAGTGTGTGAGGATTTGAAGAAAAACACCTTTGAAGATTTTGTAGAAATCATTCGAATCAAAGAGGGCAGTAAAAGTAACTTTTAATTAACCTTGACGAAGAACACGACAAACTGGGAAGTGTAGAAGTGAAGTTCATCAGTTCAGATCTTCCACGCCCTAACTCGGCTGAGGAAGACAGCTACAGCGGCAGCGGAGTGAAGAAATCCGCAGCCGGCGCGAGTACGACGGCGACGAGGTCGAGGCAGTGAAGCTCTTCCTCACCGGCGACGATGAAGTAGCGGCGGCGCTAGGGTTTGAGAAGCTCGAGCGGGAGAGGGACACTACAAAAAAAGACACATCCGTGACATTTTGGGCCAAACGAAATTTTTTTTTCTGTCATACATATGACACTTCTATGACGATAATTGTGACAAAACCCGGTATCATCATAGATGAGGTGGGCTCCTACTTCTATGACAAAAAATCATGACAGAAAATGGGCTTTTCGTCCTGCGCAGGCCGGAGACGCAGCTGCATGACATTCTTTGGGCCGTCCATGACGGAAAAAACCGTGGTAGAAGCGAGGGGGAGGAAAATTTCAGGGAGTTCCCGGTTACGGTGGGAGGTCGGGGGCCGAGCGATGCGTGTTTCTCTCGTACACGTACGCGCGTGTGTGCGAGGCGTTGGCTCTAATTGAACCCGAGCGAGGCGTTGGGCTCTAACTGAACCCGAGCGATTGCACTGCAGGCTACGCGTTACTGAACCCGAGCGATCTATCGATGGCTGTTAACTGAACCCGATCGAGCGATTCCTTCGCTACTGCTGCTAACTAAAGCCGATCGATTGGATGAACAGTGAGCGTTGCGGAGGGGGGGTGGATGAACAGTGAGCGGCGGCGTTGCCTCTGGATGAACAGGACCCTGTGGTGTGGAGGGCTGGATGAACAGTAGACGGTGGAGGGGTGCCTGTGGAGGGGTGGTTGAACAGGACCCCGTGGTGTGGAGGGCTGGATGAACAGTAGACGGTGGAGGGGTGCCCGTGGAGGGGTGGTTGAACAGTAGTCGGTGGAGTAGCGCGCGGTGGAGGCTGGATGAACAGGAGCCCGTGGAGGTTGGAGGAGGTCGACGGTGGAGATGAACTGTATCCCGTGGAGTCCTGTTTTGCGGTACGCCACACCCCTCCCGATGAACAGGACCCCCGTTTCGACCGTAGGAGGTCCGTTTCGTCCGTTTTGCGGTACGCCACACCCCTGCCGATCAACAGGACCCCCGTTTCGACCGTAGGAGGTCCGTTTTGTC
>NC_057799.1:500248616-500251026 GCF_018294505.1 Triticum aestivum
TCTAATTGTTGCATTTTAATGAAGTATTAAGAGTATTTCGTTTTGAGAGATTGATACCACGAAGAAGATGTCTTCAAGAAATATTATCGCAAATCTTAGTTATAGGAGTTATTATATATTTTCTTAGATCTTGTATCCAATGCGATGTACCTGTAATGGTGGGTTAAACTACGGGGTTCTCTGAAAAAACATTGATTTGGTAGAATATCACAT
Source organism: Triticum aestivum (assembly GCF_018294505.1). Taxonomy (NCBI): domain Eukaryota; kingdom Viridiplantae; phylum Streptophyta; class Magnoliopsida; order Poales; family Poaceae; genus Triticum; species Triticum aestivum. The sequence goes on from NC_057799.1 coordinate 500,248,830, forward strand.
TTTTAGTTGGAATTCCATAAGAATGAATTCATACATGCATTGCTATAGTTTTATATGTAATATGTCGATTCCATTATGTACGTTGTTCTAATAGATTAACATTGCAGCCCTCCGTCACAGAAGGATTGATTCATTTCATTTTTTGAGGGAGTACTATTTTAAGTTTTTGACCACTACGTGGACGTATATCATGTGACGTGGCGTGTCCAGCTTAATCACTTCCTGCTCGGAACAGTCGCACTGATCAAGAGCTCGGCGCTGGCCCCTGCCTGCATCACGACGACAATGCCCTCCTGGGCACCCGGCGAGACGATGCTGCACGAGACGTGCACGGGCTTGCACCCATCCAGCACGGCCTCCTCGAGACCGGCCTCTTGCCAGCACGCCTCCCGAAGTAGGTGCCCCGGAGGCGTTGTCGTCGTCGTCGTCTCCCCGTCACCTTTCGCGCAGGAGCGCAGGACGTTCAGCCCTCCCAGGCCGTCCCCGGCGAGAACCGTGAACCGCGTCGGCTTCTCGACCCCCAGCTTCTCGCTGGCCTGCGCGACGCACGCCTCGGCCAGCGCGCGGCGGCCTGGCGCGTCGCCGACGACCCTGAAGAGCTCGGTGGTCGCGGCGTCGCCGGCCACGGAGACGAGGGGGGTGGACCTGAGACGCCTCGTGGCGGCGCCTGGGTTTCGGAAGTAGCGGGTGTACCGTATCATCTGGTTGGGGACGAGCTTGTTCTGCGCCTGCACCTGCGCATGCGTGCGCGCCCACGACTTGAGGAAGTTGATGAAAGACAGCGGGTCGGTGTGGAGCAGGCTGCAGCACGCGCCGATGGCGTAGCCGCCGCCCTGGAACCGCGTCAACTGCGACCAGAAGCACGCGCAATTTTCAGCTCAGGACGTATGAAAAATGCACGGAGGAGAAGTTCATGCATGTATACCTGCATGACGAAAGGGGAGCACTTCTCTGGGTCCTTGGCCTCCACGTCCGTCCAGAGCGCCAGCGCGGGCTCCTTGCTCTCGCGGTCCTCCGCCTCCAGGAACGCGGTCAAGGTCGTGTCCACCGACGCCATGAGCAGCCGCACGCCGGCGTCGCAGAGCTTCACGTCCCAGTCCCACGGCCCTTGGCCGCCGACGGCGTGCCGCCGCCACAGCCGCCCTGCCATCTTCGGGTGGTCGGCCAGCGCCTCGCTGAGCGACTCCTGCACCCACGCGGCCTGCTCCAGCTGCGCCATCGCCTCGCCCTCCAGCCGGTCGCGGTAGTAGAGCACCGCGCGGAACCGGTGCTGTAGCTCCGCGGCCGCGATCGGCGGCCCGGTCACGGCGATGGGCAGCGTCCGCCCGCGCTCCAGCGCCACGCGCGTCGGGACGGCGGTCTGCATGGACTCGACGTGGATATGCGCCATTCCGGCCCTGCGTCTGCGAGCGGCCGATCCAGGGGCGGGTTTTTGCCAAATATTACAGCCTTGCCGAGAAGTGGTGTACTGGAGAACACCTGGAACAGTGCCCGATTTTATACGCGGTCTGTGCAACTTTACGTGCCATTGCCATCGACGCATCGTAGTATTTCGAGTCGTTTGATTTTGGCTTAGCTACCCGTCGCGGCAATTTTTTGATGGGCTGTTGAGGTCACGCGCATGCTGTGTTGCTGCTGTTGAAATCGAGCTAGTCTTTCGGACTTTCACGATAGTCCATTGAGTTCACAAACTGTCAAGTTTTTTTTTAGCTCACAACCTCACAAGTTCTGGACCGTTGAAAAGCCCAACTATGTCGGACCAAACAAACAGGCCCAGTCCAGGCTAAACCAGGCCGAGTGGCCAGGTCATAGAGCCCACTCGTGTTGCGGAATTTGTCTCTTCTTCCATCTCTGTCCGCCTCGCCGCTCTGTACGCATTTGCCCGAACACTCCACGCGCGCCGCCAGCCACCCTCGCCCTCCGCCGTGTCCTCCACTCACCACACCAGCGACCTCCCTCCCCGCCGCCTCGCCATGCAGAAGGTGCGGCTCAAGTGGGTGAAGAACCGCGGGCTGGACCACATCATCGATCGGACCACCTCCATCCGCGCGTCCTGCCTCATGCTCGACTACCTCGCCCGCCAGCCGTCGTCCCCGGTGCCGGCCCGCGCCCTCGCGCGCTTCCAGAAGCCGCTCGGCCTCACCGTCCCCGTGCTCCGCTTCCTCCGCCGCCACCCGACCCTCTTCGCCGAGCAGCC
>NC_057799.1:500251295-500268758 GCF_018294505.1 Triticum aestivum
CGCGCTTCCCCACCCTCCCCGCCTTCTCCCTCACCTCCGCCTCCGACATCCTCCTCGCCCGCCTCGCCCGCGCCTCCGCCGTCGACTCCCACCTCCGCCTCGCGCGCCTCCTCCTCCTCACCCGCTCCAGGTCGCTCCCGCTGGCCTCCATCCTCCCGCTCCGCTTCGACCTCGGCCTGCCCTACGACTTCGCCTCCTCCTTCCCCTCCTCCCACCCCGACCTCTTCGCCGTCTCCAACAACCACATCTCGCTCTCCACCTCCCGCCTCCCCGACGACATCGCCATATCCTCCCTCCAGCGCCGCCACGCCGAGGCCATCATCGGGGCGACCTACCGCGACCTGTCCCGTCCGCCGTCCTCGTCGCATGCCCCCCTCGCGTTTCCGATGCGGTTCCCGCGTGGGTACGGAGGGATGAAGAAGGTCAAGGCCTGGATGGACGATTTCCACCGCCTGCCTTACATCTCCCCGTATGATGATGCCTCAGGGATCGACCCTGACAGCGACATCTACGAGAAGAGGAACATTGGTTTGCTGCATGAGTTGCTCGGGCTGATGGTGCACAAGATGGTCCGGAGGAATGCGATCCGGTTGCTCCGCGAGGAGCTTGGCCTGCCTCACAAGTTCACGAGGTTGTTTACAAGGTATCCTGGAGTGTTCTACCTGTCGTTGAAGTGCAAGACGACGACACTCGTGCTTCGCGAGGGGTACGAGAGGGGGAAGCTTGTGGAGAAGCACCCCCTCGCGGCGGTGAGGGACAAGGTACAATATGTGATGCGCACTGGCGTGTTGTACCGTGGGAAGGGCTTGTCCAAGCTGGTTTTAGACGAGGATGACGATGAAGAGGAGGGTACACTGGATGGAGATCAGGAGTTTCAAGGAGAGGGGATGGATGAGGATGCTGATGTTGAGTGCTTTGGAATGGAGATTGTGGATGACGACGGGCCTGGCAATGATGATTATGATGAACGCGATAGTTATGATTGACACTGGATGGTGATTTCTGCTTGCCGCATGTTGCTGTTTTGAGATGATGGGCGGTGACTTCAGTCAGGTGAGGATTTCAGCAACAGGTTTCAACTTAGTACCTGTAAACTAGGGGTTCACACATGGCTTTCAGCAACTTGGTTTAACTTAGTTCCTGAAAATGAGCGGTTTCAGAAGGCAATCATAATACCATTGTGAATTGCTAGTTCCACTACAATTTTGATGTATTTTACATTGCCTGCTTGAGATGTAGAAAGCTTGTTTAGATACCTAGTTTCTATGGCCATCTTTTATTTGTCGAGGTGAAATTTTTCCCCATGGCTCTCTCTGCTCTCTGGATAGCATGAGATGAGAATCATCATGATTCAACTGTATGTTAGATAGTTAACCGAACACATTACATGTACAGCTTCTTAAAATAGAGTTGCAGCTATCTTAGCTTTGTTGATTGTTGCGATGAGTGGTTGTATTTGCCACAGGGGGTATTACTGTAGAAGATGTTAACACATCTTCACATCTTCTTGTGGAAGACATTACTGTTGTTGGTATATTAGAAACTTTCAAGCCGTAATGTAGTATCTAGTGCTAGAGGTACTCTGACCCTTTTAATATTGATTGTCTTGGGGGCCTAGAAAATTAGAAATAACTTGGAAGGCGGCTTGATACCTGGATGTTGGATAGCCTAACTTTGAGAAGCTTAATTTTCATTGTGTCTCTTTTAGGGCATGAAGCAAGCCTCACAAAGACTAAGTTATGAACTTTAGCTAGCTTATGGTTGCAAATTAGATGTCAGTTTTGTAGGCGATACTTACAGCCTGTTTGGGCAGACGATGATTTGATCAGATTTGGGCAGACAATTATTTGATCAGATTTGGGCAGGCAATGACCAAATGCAAACTATGATTTCCCTGGATTGCAGAAGATCTGCTTGGAATTTTATTAAATTGGAAATAGAACGTAGATATTTCTTGATTAAATCGGCTCATTTGTGAGGCTGAAAACATTTGTCTGTTGCTAACCTTTTGTGATGGCAACGAGCCTCTCTCACCAGTCACCAATGATAGACATGAGTGTCTCAGTGTCTCTGACTCCTGCTCCTTACAATCTTTCCAGCTAAAGTGATGCTGACTATGGAGCCTTTGCAATCTTGGCAACTTCTGTAGGACAAATGATTTGAGCTTGCCACGGTTATTCTGAAGTCGCGTTCTTTCTTTCTTGTTATCTTAAAAATGGTGCGACTTTGGTTATTTCTGGCTTAGTTTGCCCTTGCGTGAGATTTCTGTAGCAAGTTCAGTGTGACTTTCAATGGTAATTTTAGAGGTTACAAGTCTTAAATGCGGTAATAAAACCTGAAATGCTCAAAAACTGTTACCACTTTCAAGTATCTTCTTCTTTTCAACTGGCAGCTCCAAGGCTCCAATTACAATGTTAGGAAATCAGTTTGTATGCTCTTCTGCGTCAGTTCACTCCTTGAATTAGGCAGATGATTTTCTGCTCCAATAGGTCCATCGTGAGAGCATTCAATCTCTGTGCAATACTAATACGCCATCTTCTCAGTCTCAGTGTGCACACATGGGTGATTGGTATAAGTTGCTTTATGAAGTCATGCCAATTGATGTTGCTTAGTGTGGGTGTCAGTTCCTCTGGGAATGCTAGAAATTCTTTTTGTTTCCATCATAAATGGTGCTGATATGTTGAGCTGCTTTGATCAACCCCGGTGTTTGCTGCCGCTGCACTGGTTTGCCAACCAAAGAACTATTTGTGCAGGTTTCTTGTCCTCTTTTCATTTTGTTATTACCAGAGTTCCTTGGGCTGCATAATTTGCTAGGAAGTTTGTCCCGTGCTGATGTAAATGCTGAAGATGGGATGTTGTAAACTTGTTACAGAACCAATTGTGCACGTGTATTGCACCTGTTGGTGAGTCAATAGTACAGGCTATCTATCTACACAAATAAAAGGGGTTTGTGCACTGGACAACCGTTCAAAGGGGGGTGCATGAACTAGTCCAAAGCAATAGTCATAAGCCCCCGATATATCAATGTCTATACACCCTAGACCAGCACCAGCAGACACCGAGGGCCAGGTCCCAGTGAACCTAATGCTAATGATGAGAAACTACGGGGTTATGTGACTTTTGAACATCAAATGTGACATTGTCCGTTTGGTCGTAGCCATGCCATTTGATGGTGCTTGACATCTGTATCACCATGATTTGGTGTGTCAAACTCCCTCTCAGATCGTATCTAGTATCCGTGTCACTTAGATGGTGTATAAAACCCTCTCTCAGATCAAGGTATTACTTCATACCTGTATCACTTCATATGGTGTGTCAAACTCCCTCTCAAATCAAGGTATTGCTTGATATATGTTTCAATTCATATAGTGTGTCAAACTCCCTCTCAGATTAAGATTACTATGGTAGTGCATTGACAATGTATGCTCATGATCAACAAGGACCGGCTCTCTTTGGTGTAGACATGTCTATCAATCATGTTTTATATCCTTTATCCAATGACAAGATTAGTGCCACTGGAATGGAGTTTATTGCACATTTGTAATTCTGTGTGATGTCTATATTTACATCAACTATGTGGAGTGTAGATCCATCGCTTCAGTGAAAAGAAAAGGGTTGATCAAGGAACTGAAATCTTTTTGTTTCCAACATAAATTGTCCTGACAAGGTGACTCCTGATGTTGAATTGCTTTGATCAAGCCTGCGGGCCGCCGAGCTGGTTACCAAGATTTCCTTTTGCAGGATTCTGGCCCTCTTTATTCTTTGCTAGATATCTCTTAATATAGATGGCCCAGCAGACTGCATACTTTGTTCCATGATTTGTTGCTTGCTGATGTAAATGCAAAAGATGGAACATCGTAAGCGTATAAGTGAGCCAATTCTGCCTGTGTAATTCAATGGATACAACAGCTGTCACGATTTGGAGTCACATATCTTCAGGAGAATGGGCAATTTCAGGTTTCTGAGGACAGAATCACAGCAAGCCACCAGCTAAAATTACAGTAAAGCTGAAAAGAAGAAGCTGCCGGATTCGGCAGTGGCAAGAAGGAAGAAACAGCAAGCTTCTACCGCAAGTATGCACATTTTACTGGTTTATTGCCAATTTGGCTTGACATTTCTCTTGTCAGATGTAGTTATTTTTGTTGCCAACTGAAGTGTAGACTGGCATGTGTAAATATTACTCCCTCAGTTCGTAAATATAAGTCTTTTTAGAGATTTCAATATAGACTACATATGGATGTATATAGACATATTTTGCTCCGTATGTAGTCCATATTGAAATCTCTAAAAAGACTTATATTTAGGAACGGAGGGAGTAATGCACAACTGTTATGAATTTAACATGTCAAATTTCACCCTCATTCATCTCACACAGAAATTTGCTGGTATCATTGTTAAGAAGATAATGCAAAGCCAAGCTTAATTGACTTCTCCTCGGTTTTTAGCTTCGAAAAGACCTACAGCTAAAGATTTGTTCTGGATGATGTGTCTGCCATTCAATTCGATTCTATTGCAGAACTAATTAGCTATATCTCAGAGTGCTGTCAACTTGCTGCAGATTCACAAAATCCTACTTGTTCGTGGATTTCGACGTGTTGTCAAATAATTGCCTAGGGTACTTGATGTGCATAATTTATTGAGGTCTTGTCGAGAATCTGTTCTAGGACTTCTTCGGAGCAACCCAAGCGCATGATATATTGTAGAAGAGGAGCCTTGGCGTAGTGGTAAAGCTGCTGCCTTGTGACCCTGCGCAAGGAGGAGCTACATGAACCGGGCTGCCTTTTCTATAAAACATATATATTGTAGCATGCTGCACGGGATCCTCCAGTATATTTTCTTTCTTGCTTATCTTTTCTTGCGCTATTCCAGTTCTCAACTTCTGGTATAGTACTCTCGAAATGCCACATGCTTGTTCTATTTCTACTGGATGTAAAAATTACATCATCCTCCAGCATCCCAAAGTTTTACCAAGGGAAACAAGAAGGCGACACATCCAGAGGAGGGAGCAACTCGACCCTGCCGTGCAAGGCAACCATGATGAACCGTGAGGGAAAAGAAGGCAATGCCAAACCTTGTCTCGACTCCTCACAGTCGTGCCGAAGTGTGGAAGCCCCCACAGCCTCACATCATGTCTTTTTTATCAGGCTAAAAAGCAGCCAGGCATCATGGCCTGGGAGAGATGGATGGAGCACAGGCGCATGCATGCATCCATCCATGCCCTGGAAGACCAGCCTTGGACTTTGCAACTTTCCTGGATTCCAATGCCCGGACGGATGGATGGCTAGACATCCTTGCTAGACAATTGCTCCGAACTTTGTCAAAAGGAATTGAGGTCCGCTGCTAATCCCAATGCCTCGTGATGCTAGTTGCTGGTTTAACCTCTGGGGCCAGCTGATAGCGCCGGAATATATGTCTGATCATTGTAGATCATGCCTCCTCTTTGATGATGATCATCCATTCCATCCTTGTCCTTCACACCTCCCCTTTTCCCCTGTTCACGCATGCATCGTACTGTTGCCTAGAGGCTGGAGCAGAAAGCATGTGGAGATTATATTAATATAAAAAATGATAAGAGGCTAAGATTAATCCTGACTGTCAGAGACTTTGAACTGATGCACCCACATTGATCAGTAAAACCAACAGTCTGTCCAAAATGCAGTTAGTGCATGACACTATGCACTGAAACTCGGCCATGGCAATCTTTGCCAGTGGTAGTACTGAACTTGATAGAGGCTGGCCTAATAAATGGCACCTGCTTTTATTTTGCTTCGCCTATTCTTCAGGGTCACATGAGGCCCATGAGGCATCATTCACTCATGCCATTCATCTGACCGTGAAAACTGGAGGTGCAGGTGCGCAGGCGGTGCATGGAAGCTGCTACTTGCAATCTGTTTGCAGAAGAATCGGGCAGCAGCGTCCACTCCAAGAATGAGAAACCTGTGATAATAACTGCCAAGTGCTAATTGCATGCGCATAGGATGATGCATCATTGCCCAGTCCAGGTCCGTGATTTGCTCCGGGCCATCTTGGAGTTTTCCCCCATCATCTTTTTTCTGCCTCCCGTCCTGTTTTTGACATGTCCCCTTCCGCAATACGCCAGGTCTTTTTTCAGAGTCCGGTCACTTCTGTCCCTGCGGTACCAGCTGGGTGTGATGAACTATTTTCTTTGGTCATCCGCTACCGTTTCTTTAGATCGGCTAGAAAAAATCATATATACTTTTCTTCGAATTTGATAACGAAATTATTCTCTGAACAGCTTGTTTGGGCGTCGACGTCTCTGCTGCTATCTGGAGACAGAAACTGGACCGATAACGGAGCAACAAATGGCTTAGCCTCAGTCAGCCGTCAGCTTATCTTTCTTCAGCTCAGTTGATGAACCTCTAGATAGTGCAAAGAAGCAATCAGGTACCCTAAAAAGGAAGAAAACAACAGGCAATATAAATCCACTGTCCTTCACAATTATCAGATCCCTCCCCAAATCATTTTAGCACAAGTTATAAGTTGACCGTACAGCGACACAAGGTGGTGGAGCCAAAAGTAGTCTTCAGGAAACTAATTGTTTTCCGGTCAATAGACCGAATTTTACAACAGCTACTAGTCTAGACTCTAGAAAGCAAGACATGTGGTACGACGATGCCATATGGCCATCGGGGATTAGGGGTTCGGGATAAAGGTTAGCAAGAGAGGACATGCTTTGTGGGGCGACTTGACGAATTGTCTGCTTGTCCGGGCAACAACCGCCACATTATGCGCCACGGGAAATCACGCGCCTTATCGGGCTCAAAGCCACCTATGTGATCATTTTGATTAGTTTAGCTGATAGCTCTCACTAACACCACCACCATCTGATGACCCCTCAAAGAAAGGTCGTGAGAGGTGGTAATGATATTGCCATGGGGAGAATATCATACTATGGAAATGGAAAAAGCACAATGTTCAGAATGTGCCTTTGCCCGGTTGCCCTCTTTTGTGTCTGGCTACTGTTTGTGCTGGCTCGTGAGCTTGGCTGCTACTCCCTACCTTTCTTTTTATGAGTCCATATACAAAATTTGACTGAAGTCAAACATTGCAAAACAGTTGATTAACTTTATAGGGAAAAAATATCAAGGCTCACAATACGAGATCAATATCATTATATGCATCATGCAATTGATTTTCATACTATATAACTTTAGTATTATAGTAAATGTTAATATTTTAATATAATTTTGGTCAAACCTGGTGTAGTTTGGCCTCAAGCAAACCTTATATGCTAGCTAATTAAAAAGAAACAAGGGGAGTATTAGTATATGTAAATATATTGGAGATTCTGCGAGGTTTTAGGCTTGTTAACAGAATAACTAAATGTAGATCATACATGTATTTTAGAGAAGTGGGGGAGAAATATAGATCACCTTTGTAAGCTAAGAGTCTACCTGGTTTTTAAAAAATCCTAGGAAGTTTGGCTTCTAGAATTAATTGTTCATCTTGTTGACGGGGTTATACCTAAGGAGTAGGCCCAATTATACATATGGGCCCAGCCTAAGGCCCAAGCCAATCAAGATTACGATCTAAAATGCAATGCTAAGGGGCTACATGCCCGATCCATTGGAGCTACAATCCAACAGTCGGTCACAAGGAAGGCGGGAGCAGTTGGATGACCTATGGTCGGTTGCGTCCTAGGATATCGTGATTACCACGATGCAATCAATATTGTCGTTACTCAATGGTGGAGTAATCTAATTAAATATGACAGTTACTAACAGTAATAGCCACAAACACAAACAGTCGGTCATGCCAATGACTAGCATTAATACCAATCCATTATGACACCCCTACTAGCGCACTATAAAAGCCAGGATGAGGGTGCCGAGCTGAGGGTTGAACTCCCTCATATTATAGCTTACGCCAAGAGCAAAGAACACCATGGACGGGGGTAGGTATTACCTCCACCGAAGAGGGCCTAAACCTGTAGAAATCCTTGAGCGTACTCCCATCTGTACTGCTTGATAGATACAATTGCCTCTACACCACACCCCCTAGTATTGTCAGGATTATATTATATCCACGACAATTGGCGCCCATCTTGGGGCAAGCATCTATCGGCATCATGGTACAGATGGTTCCTTAATCGACTCCCGCCGGCACATCTGTTTTGGCAAACTCGAGAACGCCACCCGCACCCCCACCCAACGGTACAGATGATCCCCCACCCCCACCCACACACACCTCAAGTGGGAGAAATTGAACTTTTTGTTAGGTTGCACAAGAGCCTTGAAGCCCCGCTGAAGATGCGAAGGTGGTGTAGCACTACCTTGGCCTCCTGTGCTAGCGGCTTGATCTGAAGGACTAAGTCGCTAGTATAGAGCTACAGGCGGTGCCACAATCCCCACCTCCCAAGTGACTGGAACAGACGCGTACACATTCCAACGAAGCGTTCCCTACCCTAGCCGCCGCCACGGGCGAGGCGACTAGGGAGGCGATCTTTTCTATCGATCTCCACCGGTGAGGGCGCTGCCCCCCTCTCTCTCCGACTGCTGCTCCGGCGGCAGGAGGAAGGGGGGACCCCTTCCTCCGCTCTGTAGTTAGGGTTTGGATTTGTAGGTCATGGTGCGCCGTTGGGGTGGTGGGAGCGGCGCCCGGACGAATAAATCTGCCTCAACCCCACTCCCACACTGGCGGTGTCTTTCATGGCGGCGTCTCGAAGTTGGTGGCATTGTGTGTTTGTCGATCCTTCAGATCGGTGAGTTAGGGTTCATGGATGGTGTCGGTGAGGCGGCGGCGGTGACTCCGTCAGGTGTGTCTCTCCTTCTGCTTTGTCCCCGTTGCCGTGGTGTTGTCTCCGACGTCATGGTGGAGCAGGGAGGTTTTGTCGTTCAGGAGTACGCGCAGACACTTGTCTACGCAAGTGACAGCTGGAAGATGGTGCATCTTGTGCAGGGTTTGTGGTTGGAGGCTGACAGTTCTGGTTTCCTCCTCCAACGTCGTAGTCATGCGGGGGTGTCAGTTCCGGAGTTCGATGGCATGTTCGGGGACACGTTGCCCCGGTCTGATTCTTTCAAACACAATGGTTTTGCTTCAGGCAAACTACTTTGGAGGTCCGTAAAGCTGCTAATCAGCGCCTCGAGCTCGGGTGAAGAGGTGATCTGTCTCCTTTTCCTTAGTGGAGAGGGCCAGGCGCTGGTTTTTTGCATAGGATTATTCTATCTTTTCAGTCCTGTAATATCGATGTTTACGTGGCTTGTAACTGAATCTTTATGTTATTAATGAGACACGTATTACTATGCAAAAAAGTGACTGGAATAGACTCGCCACCACTACCACTACAAAATTTGCTCTATTTTGCGATGTTTCACTTGTGTCACGTATAACCCTTTTTCGTCGCGGAAAATACACTGGCGACGTTTTCCGGCCGTCACCCCCACTGTCGGTGTCAAAACCAGCGGATCTCGGGTAGGGGGTCCCGAACTGTGCGTCTAAGGTCAATGGTTACAAGAGACAGGGGACACGATGTTTACCCAGGTTCGGGCCCTCTTTATGGAGGTAATACCCTACTTCCCGCTTGATTGATCTTGATGAATATGAGTGTTACAAGAGTTGATCTACCACAAGATCGTAATGGCTAAACCCTAAAAGTCTAGCCTGTATGACTATGAGTAATGAGTCTCCCCTTTCTGGACTACACCCTCCAGTTTATATAGACATCGGGGGAATCTAGGGTTACATAGAGTCGGTTACATAGGATGGAATCTTCATAGTTGATCGCCAAGCTTGCCTTCCACGCCAAGGAGAGCCCTATCCGGACACGGGTACAGTCTTCGGCCTTCATGTCTTCACAGCCCATCAGTCTGGCCCATGGATAACAGTCCGAACGCCCGAGGACCCCTTAGTCCAGGACTCCCTCAGTAGCCCCTGAACCTGGCTTCAATGACGAGGAGTCCGGCGCGCAGATTGTCTTCGGCATTGCAAGGCGGGTTCCCTTCTATCCGAACTCCAAGATAGTCTTCGAACGCGATGATAGTATCCGGACCTGTCACACACACCATACACAACCACAGAGAGAATATAATTTTGCACGAGTCCAATCCGCTGACAAATTTTAGTAGCATGACATCATGTCCGACCGGTCATAATTCCGGACCGTTTAGTGTCCGACGTTCCACGTCCCGAGACGCGGTTGCCATTGGCACGTCTTGTCGAAGCAGAGATCGTGCCCCCTTATAGTGGGATTCTCATCAATGCGGGCATGGGTAATCCAACCGCGCCGTTTATACAGCCCTTGGGAATAGGCGAATTCTAAGGCGAGTGGGGAGGCGTTCGATATTTACTGCCTTTATAAGGGGAGAAGGATTCCCTCTCGCCTTCCCACGCCTTCTCTCCATCTCTGCCCTCCAATCTCGAGCTCCAGCGCCCAAGTTCTTATCTCCTTCCCACTCGAGCTAGCACTCAACCATGTCCGGATCCGGAGGTCAGGGCAAGTGGATGGTCTCCTCCGTCAAGGAGGAGGACATTACTGAGCTTCGGGCGGCCGGATACTTGGCGAAAGGAATCGCCCATCGTCTGCCGGCCGAGGGACAAGTTGTCCCCACGCCGGAGCCCAACGAGAGGGTGGTATTCCTCCCTCATTTCTTCCGTGGACCAGGGTTCCCACTCCACCCTTCCGTCCGCGGGCTGATGTATTATTACGGGATAGATTTCCACGATCTGTGCCCGAACTCCTTCCTCAACATCTCGGCGTTTATCGTCGTGTGTGACGCCTTCCTCAGCATCCAACCCCACTTCAGGCTATGGCTCAAAGTCTTCAATGTGAAGCCGAAGGTGGTGGACGGCCATCACGTGGAGTGCGGGGGAGCCATGGTGAGTAAGCTGTCAAACGTCTCCTGGCCGAAAGGTACTTTTGTGGAGAGAGTAAAGGAGTGGCAGAAACAATGGTTCTACATCACAGAACCCCGCGGCACCACCTGGGCCGCAGCTGCCGAATTCCGCTCCGGTGCTCCCATGCGACTCACCTCCTGGGTCGAGAAGAGTCCGAACTGGTGCTCGCCCGATGAGCTGATAGCGCTGCAAACGCGTGTTCAAAGTATGATAGCCAAAAACATCAAGCTTGTCGATGTAATCCAGGTGATGCTAGTTCGCCGGATCCTCCCGTGCCAGCGTAGAAGTCGCCCTCTGTGGGAGTTTAATCCGAAGAAGCACCAAACTCTGGAGAGGCTCTTTGAAACCACTCAGGAAGGTGCCTGGAAGTTGCTCTTTAAGGGCAACGAGAAGCTGCCGGCCACAGATTCAGATCGTGGGCACGATTGCAAACACCTCGCCAGCGAGGTATGCTATTTTTGACGTATCCCCTACTTAATTGTTTCGAGGATGATGTCTGAGTTTATTATTGCTTTTTCAGGATTGGATGGAGAGGGTGAAGCGGATCCAGTGTCCGGCTCCGCTGCCTGAAGAGCCGGTCATCCCGCGCCTGCCAAAAGTGGCCCCCGTCGCCAGGACACTTCGGACGTGACGTCCGAAGACGAGGAAGCCCATTCCTCCGTCCCTGAGGAAGACGACGAGGAAGAGGAGGAGGAGGAGGAGGAGAAGAACCCTCCCCCTAAGGAGGGAAAGAAGAAGAGGGGGGCCTCCACGAATCTGGAGGCGGCAACACCCAAGAAGGGGAAGGGCGCCCATGTGGTCAACACCGCGTGGGACGTTGACAGCAGTCCGGAGCGACGCCTCCGCACTAAGCCTCGGGCCGCATCGTAAGTATTATGACTCACGTATACAAGTGTACCTGGCCTCTCCTTTTTATTGTTTTGACATGGTTAATTGTTCCATTGCAGTCCGGCCCGCGGCAGCATCCAGGGATCCTCATCTGGAGGTTCGTTGGATCCGGCGGAAATGGCCAGTATGTCGCCGCCGCCTGCTTATTCCCCCGAGGCCAAGGACGACACCAAAGTGTTGTCTCGGAGGACCGCTCCGAGCCGGGGAGGGGCCAAGGACGCTGTCCAGGAGGTGCCGCAAGGCGAGACCTCTGCTGCCGGACACGTGGGGGAGCAGACCCCCATGGAGACTGGCGAGGAGGGATGTATTCAGTTCGACCCTCAGCCGAATACGATTCCGGGGACCGATACGGCCCCGGTATCCGGCGCGCGCCTTCCTTCGAAGGAGGGGGGTGCGCCAATTCCACCGATGGCCCATGTCCGACCAGGGGCGCCGGATAACCTGATGGAGGCGCTAAGAGGCGCCTCCATTGTGGACGAGCACCGTGTCCTTATGGGTACGGTGATCGAGAAGGTTCAGTCCGTCAAGAGCGGACTAAATGAGGCATGCAACAATCTGTTGACAGGTTTTGAGGTAAGTCACGTAGAAAGAGAACACCCCATGCTGACAGTAGCCCCTGAGACATTGTCCGGTATTCGGAAAGAAAGGCCGGACAGAGGATCAACCCTTTGCAGGAGACTAATTTGATATTTATGAATAAGCAGGCGTCGCTGTTGGCCGTGACCTCGCATGCTGTCGAAGTCTCTGAACTGAAGCAGAGGTTGGAGCGGACCGAGAACAAGCTCGGCGAGGTGAAGATTCAGCTCCATGAGAAGCAAGGTGAGTAACGACTTTCTGTGTATTCGAGAAGAGTAAGTGGTGAGTATTGACAGGAGTGTCATAATATGTGTAGGGGCGGCGACCGAGGTCGAGGCCCTGAAAAATGCCTTGACCGAAGCCGAAGGGAAGGCTGTCCAGCAGCAAGCCGCCCGTAAGAAGCTCAAGGCCCGGGTCGGCGAGATCCAGCAGGAGCTCCAGGACGCGGTGAAGAAGTGTGAGGCTTTGGAGCGCGAAGTGTTGGTTTGAGAGACTTAACTTGCCAAAGCTCGCCAGAGCGCGGAGGCCGCACAGAATGAAGCCCGGGGCACTCTCCAGGAGGTCCAGGAGGCCAAGAAGGTCGCAGCGGGTAAGGCTTTTAACATGCAAAGCAAGTATGCGGAGAAGAAGTACCTTTTACTAACCCGGGTTCGAAGTTTCCCAGGGGCCTTTGCGGATCTGCCACGCAGCGTGTCCGATGTTGCGGAGTTCTTCCGAGCCGGAGAAGGGAATTCCACGGAGAAGCTGTTCTGGTCGCAGTATGCTGTGCCAGAACATCCGGTGCCCTTTGCCGATCAGCTGAAGTAGTTGGTCGAGGTGCACAGGGTGGCCGAACTGGCCATGAAGGATTTAATAATCCGGCTTTGGCCAGCCGAAGCTATACCTAGCAGTTATTTTGGCCTCGTAAAGCGGGTGATGGAGGCTTGTCCGCGGCTAGACATCGTCAAGCGATCAGTCTGCATCGAAGGTGCCCGCATGGCCTTCGCTCGTTGCAAGATGTGGTGGGCGAAGATGGACGCCGTCGAGGTGGCCAAGGGACCGCCGGAGGGCAAGGAGCACCGCACACCCGAGCGGTATTTTGCAGATGTCCTGGAGGGGTCTCGACTTGCAGCAGCGCAGTGCGGGTAGGACATTATTTTCCAATGAAGACATTCTTTTTTGTCTTTGCCTTGTATGATGAAAACAAATCCGGTTTGTAATATAATGTTTGTTATGTTTTGATTGTTTCCTCCTGTGCGGCCGTGTCGTATGGAATCTGAGGGTTGACCAGTCGTCGGCTTCTGCCCTCATGTAGGTAGTACGGAGGTGTTCGGGATGGAATCTAAACAATCTTGATCCAATTATATGGTCCTTGAAGGAGTTGTTTAGCGCAACGAACCAGGCAATCAGACTATGCGGCTTAAACACCCTCACTTAGCCATAGGAGTTTTATAATAAAACATAGGTGCAGCCCCTGGTATACGAGCCAGAGTGCTGTCAGCGTCTGATCGGGAAGTATCGATCCTTCGCGAAATGCGGAAAAAAAATCTCCAACGATTTGTGACCTCCGAACAGCTGACCGGCTCTCGTCGCATCATGACAGTCAGTTTTCGGCTTTCTCTACTGAGGTGCTCATCCGGTTTAGACCAGGGCACAATCGCAGTAGTTCTCCCTTTACTACCCTAGCCGATGTAGCGGAACGTAGGGTAGCAAGCTGTAACGCCCATGATGCGGCTATATCTCCCACGTGTCGAGGCACGACTTAGAGGCATAATCGCATAGTGGTTTTGTCGCAAGAAGGGTCATCTTCACACAATCCCATGTAATGAACAAGAATGGGATAAAGAGTTGGCTTACAATCGCCACTTCACACAATACATAAATATAATGCATACATCATCCAAAATACAATCATATAGACCGACTACGGTCAAGATCCAGATGAAAATAAGACAACCCCAAATGCTAGATCCCCGATCGTCCCAACTGGGCTCCACTACTGATCATCAGGAAAAGACACATAGTAACGACCACGTTCCTCATCGAACTCCCACTTGAGATCGATCCCATCATCTGCACTGGCATCGTCGGCACCTGCAACTATTTTGGTAGAATCTGTGAGTCACGAGGACTCAGCAATCTCACACCCGCGAGATCAAGACTATTTAAGCTTATAGGAAAGGATGGTGTAGTGAGGTGGAGCTGCAGCGGAAATAAGCATATATGGTGGCTAACATACGCAAGAGAGAGCGAGAAGAGAAGCAACGGAGCGGTCGTCATCTAGCAATGACCAAGAAGTGATCCTGAACTCCTACTTACGTCATACATAACACAGACCGTGTTCACTTCCCGGGCTCTGCCGAGAAGGGACCATCACGGCTATACACGCAGTTGATGTATTTTAATTAGGTCAAGTGACAAGTTCTCTACAACCGGACATTAACAAATTCCCATCTGCCTCATAACCGCGGGCACGGCTTTCGAAAGATAATACCCTGCAGGGGTGTCCCAACTTAGCCCATCATAAGCTCTCACGGTCAATGAAGGATAAACCTTCTCCCGGAAAGACCCGATCAGTCTCGGAATCCCGGTTTACAAGACATTTCGACAATGGTAAAACAAGACCAGCAAAGCCGCCCGAATGTGCCGACAAATCCCGATAGGAGCTGCACATATCTCGTTCTCAGGGCACACCGGATGAACACTACGTACAGCTAAAACCAATCCTCGAGTTTCCCCAAGGTGGCGCTGCAAGTGGCTCTAGTTTGGACCAGCACTCAGAGGAACACTGGCCCGGGGGTTTAAATAAAGATGACCCTCGGGCTCGCGAAAACCCGGGGGAAAAGGCTTAGGCGGCAAATGGTAAAACCAAAGTTGGGCCTTGTTGGAGGAGTTTTATTCAAGGTGAACTGTCAAGGGGGTCCCATAAATCACCCGACCGCGTAAGGAACGCAAACTCAAGGAACATAATCCCGGTATAACAGAAACTAGGGCGGCAAGAGTGGAACAAAACACCAGGCATAAGGCCGAGCCTTCCACCCTTTACCAAATATATAGATGCATTAATTAAATAAGAGATATTGTGATATCCCAACATGTCCATGTTCCGACATGGAACAAACTTCAACTAGCAACGCTATAAGAAGGGCTGAGCAAAAGCGGTAACTTAGCCAAACAACGGTTTGCTAGGAAAGGGTGGTTAGGGGCTGACATGGCAATATGGGAGACATGACATAGCAAGTGATAGGTAGCGCAGCATGGCAATAGAGCGAACAACTACCAAAGCAAAGATAGAAGTGATTTCGAGGGGTGGTCATCTTGCCTGCAAGGTTCTCAGAGTTGTCGAAAGCTTGATCCTCGTAAGCGTACTCAACAGGTTCCTCATTCACGAACTCGTCTCCCAGCTCTACCCAAGACAAGAACACAAGCAACGGAACCACAATCAATCACGAGAAATGCACAAACAACATGATGCAAAACATGTATGATATGCAAGATATGATATGCGATGCATATGCGTGCTCCGGAAGGAAAATGATGAACATGGCAGTAACTTGGAAAACCAAGCATGCCACTGGAAAGATGAGATGATTTCGGTCGAAATCGATACAAAGATCACCGGAAACGGATGCACGGTTTGCAAATGGCAAGCAAAACAAGAATGACACGAATCTGTGATTAACAGCATGATAGCACTTAAAATGCAACAAACAACAATGCTACATCACCCCAACATAGCAACAAAGCATATGACAGTAATCTACAGGAGATGCTTGACAAAAGATGAACACTGAGCTACGGCTAGTTCACAACATATCAAGCTCAAACAAGCATGGCAAAAGTGCAAAAGATAACAGGATCACAGACTTAGTGAAAAAACTGGACATGGCAGAAAATAGCATCAGGTAGCAATGTTCAGAGCACGAAATCAACATGCTACAGGAACTTAACATAGAAAAACAAGGCATGGCAGTATTTTACTAAATGCATATGACAAAAGTTCCTTACTGACCATAAGCCAAAATGGACCAGAAGATATGATGGCAAGCATGTAAACATAGCAAGTTTCGTTATCAGGTTTCAGACTTAGCAGAAAACAGAGCATGGCAGAAATAATGATATGAAGGCATGTTTGTGAGCTTGATGCACTCACCACAAAGCAACGCATGACAAACCAAGTATACCTACAGCAAGATGGCATATTTATGAAGCTAACCATGGCAAGAGCAAAAGCATAGCATGTATGGATCAACTACAATAAGCTTGGCAAAATTGCATATCATGTTAAGAATCTGCCAGAAATATTTTATAGCAAAAGTAGAGCAAGATTGAGTCATGGTATGGCACTCCATAATTGCAAACAAGGGCAGGAATGGATCAATTACAACAATAGCTACAAAACATCCTTACTGAACATCACCAAGATATGCATGGATCTCTCTGTAGCATCAAGTTTACATGGCAACAAAATAACAGCAGACAAGGACTTAGAGAAATCACCAAGTCCCTGAAATCAGAAACATTACGGAGCCTACTTTGCATGCTTGTGCTAGTCACCACAGAGATCACAAAAATACATGGCATACACCACTGTAAAGATGGCATGGCATACTTCAAAACACATGTAGAGCTCATGCCCATAAGATGCATAGATTTAATGATACAAAAATGACAAATCTCCAAGTTCTGTTAAGAACCAGCAGATAACAGCAACTAGCCCTCTTCCAACAGAGATTTGGGCATCAAGATGACCTCTAATTAACATGGTGCAATTGAGCAAAATGAAGAGCATCACGAGGCGAACAATTTGACATATTACACGCGCGAATCGAAGCTACGTGCAAGGAGTTACGCAACGAGGAACAGGGGCATATAATATGAAGAATGCAAAAAACTTAGGAAATTGAGGGGGCTCGGGGTCAACCGCTACAGTACAGATCTGGATCCCGATCGGGGAAGAGCTCGAGCTCGGCTCGGGGGCGCTGCTGGCCGGCGATGGAGGAGGAGAGGAAGGCCGCGGCCGGAGGAGAGATGGCGGCGGGGCGTCGGCGCGGTGGTCGGTGCGGGCGGCGCCGACGGCGGCCCGCGGGAGGCGCCGGGCGGCGGCGGCCGGCGAATAGGCGGCGGCGCGGGTCGGCGTGCGGAGCCGGGAGGCGGCGGCGGATC